>NW_008660954.1:62673-95826 GCF_000695815.1 Acanthisitta chloris | reverse complement strand
TTTTCATGCAACAGTATTGGTTCATTAAAACACAAAATTTGGCTAACCCAACTGTTTCATGTGTTCTTGAGTTGTGAACTTGACAGAAGATACATTCCTTTGTCCAGTTATCCTATATATGACTGGTTTGTAAACAATTTTTAAAATGCTTACCTTGCTCTAGCAGCATCCTGTTTTAAGGGGCATTCAGTCTGCCTGGACCTGCACCTACATTGTAAGCTTACAGCCTGATGAATGGCCTTAAAATATTTGTAGACACACACAAAATATCTCCTAGAGATTCTTACAGATTCAAAAACAATAAATAATTATTTTTCTTTTTTTTTTTTTAAATATTTTGCTTCACATTTAAAATATTTGCTTCAGAGTCATTTCTTTTTCTCCTCTTATCTGCCCAAGATAATTTTTAAAGTGTGCCGCTGGGGCCAATACTTTAGGACCGGACACACTTTGTATATCTTTCCTGAAGGCTATCCTTTCTTTTTTTCCCCTTTGTATATATATGTCTATGTGTGTATGTATGCATATATGTAGAAATATGTATATATGCATCTATTTATATATGGATGCCTTACGTGGACAAGAATGTGTACACATATATGTGTACTCACATGTACACATTTAAATTGAGTTTTGGCTTTCTATTTTCTGTTACCTCATTAGAGTATGCCATCAACACTATGATGGTTCAGTATATTTTCATTTACTATCTGTTACCTTTCAGGCTGTTTCTAACATAATTCTTGCATTTTATTGTCACAGAATTTTTCTGATATGATTTCTCTCTCATTTTCTTATTTTAGACTTTTTCACCTATTTTCCATACCCATGATCTCCTTACACATCTATTATTTTATTTGACCTATTTTCCCTATTCCCTGTTGTCTTCTCTTGTCCACCATGCTTAATTCTTCTCTCAAGTATTTTCACAGCATATTCAAATTGCCTTTAGCTTAAAAAATTGAGTTTAAACAGCTTACATTTCTGAGGCTGCAATAGGGACTTTATTTGGAAGAAGATAAACACATTCTTAGATACCCGTTATATGATTCCTACTGCAATAGTACTGTGATAAAGTGAACCACAAACTGTATTTCTGTATCTTCATTCCCAAAACTTTCAATCACATTGATGCCTCAACATTCTTTTACCCATGTGCACATTTAGCATTTTTTGGTTAGTAACTAAATTCCTCTATTACTCCATACATTATTGATGCTTAATTTTCATAATGGCAGTTCAGTGGTGCAGGAGGAAGGTTTGTTATCTTCTACATAATTTGTAAGGTACAAGCCTCTGAAGCAAACTTCCTTGTTATTACTCACACATCTCTGTAACAACAGTGATTACCTTGACTGACATGAG
The DNA here is from genome assembly GCF_000695815.1 of Acanthisitta chloris. NCBI lineage: Eukaryota > Metazoa > Chordata > Aves > Passeriformes > Acanthisittidae > Acanthisitta > Acanthisitta chloris. The sequence continues at coordinate 94,461 of NW_008660954.1, read as the reverse complement.
TCCATTTCTTGACACTGGGATTCACTTATGATAATGTACACCAAATCCCAAAAGTTTTATTTCTCTTCTTCAGCCCCAGGTTCAAGAAAGTACCCATGAACTCTTAAAACTTTTATGTTGCTTGTATACATGTACATTGTATACATGTATGCAAGTATACCTGTACATCATTGGTTTCAGCAAAAATTATGTACTTCACACTTGGCACACTTGCTTCTGCCTGTTTTTCAGCAATTTTACTTTTTGACCTCCCCTCAACAACTCTATTCTTGCTTATTTTTTGAAACTAAAGTCAATTATTTTTACTCTGGATTTACCATATACCTCAAGTCTTTTACTTACAATCATTGTCCAGAGGAGGACAATGAAGCTGCTAGAAGGTCTAGAGAGTAAGTCCTATGAGGAGTGGCTGAGGAAGCTGGGATTGTTTAGCCTGGAGAAGAGGAGACTCAGGTGTGACCTTATTACTCTCCACAGCTACCTGAAAGGAGGTTGTAGCATGGTAGGGACTGGCCTCATCTCCCAGGCAACTAGTGACAGGATGAGAGGACATAGACTCAAGCTGCACTAGGGAAGGTTTCAGGTTGGACATTAGAAGGAATTTCTGCACAGAAAGGGTGCAACACTGGAATGGAGGTGATGGAGTCATCATCTCTGGAGGTGTTTAAGAGTGAGCGTGGCACTTAGTGCCATGGTGTAGCTGACATGGTGGTTCAGAAAAAGGTTGGACTTGATGATCTCAGGGTTTTTTCCAACCTAATTGATTGTGTGATTCTGTGATTTTTCTCCCAGTATCAAAACTAACTTTGAAAGCCTAACTTTCTAAATTTGAATTCCTTCTAAATGAATGCATAACAATACATAAATTTGGCTAGGTGTTTTTGCTTAGATAACATTATTTTCTAGCATGGAAGATGGTGAGAAACAAGATAAAGCAAAGGAAGTACAATCTGAGCAGCTAGAAGATGGAAAAATGAAGAAAAAGAAGCGAAGGCATGGACAGAAAATTGAGAAACCAGAGGCTGTTATGGCTAACTTCTTCAAAGCTTTGGAAATTTATCAAACAAAAATGCTTGTAAGTTTGTCTTAAATTCTTTAGTAATTTAATTTTTATTTATGCAATATAGAACCTTTGTTTGATATTGAAGGGAGAAATGTCATCACAAAAGGAACATTGGCATGAGTTTCAAGATGATTGGCTGTATTCAGTCTTGTGATTTTTGTGATGCTTCATAGAGTAATATAAATAAAGTGTTTTGTTTGTAATTTCTCCTATCTTGGTCTAACAGGGCAGACTAACCTCTTGAGCTCCTTCTTAAGAGATCGCTATTTCCATAATCTAACTTCTAGATCTGTAATTCTTCCTTAATTCTTAACACAATCAAATGATGAATTCTCTGAAACCTTCTCAGATAGTTTATTCCAGTATTCTAGCATTTCTTTCCAGACTTCCTCCTAGAAAGTTTTCTTTAATATTCGATTTCACTCTTCCCTGACTTGCAATTTTAAGGCCATCATTTTTAATTCTGTTTACCGTGAAATGGGATAATAGGCTGCCAAGAAATGTTCTGATCATTATAGTTGGTGTGTTTACTTTCGTAGAAACCTTGCTACCTACTTTCCTTATTTTGATATTAGCTACAAGCCACCTTTAATTGCTTCTTTTTTTTTTTTTTACTTTCAGCACTACTTGGCAAGAAATTTTTATAACTTAAGGTTTCTTGCTCTATTTGTTGCATTTGCCATCAACTTTATTCTTCTATTTTACAAGGTAAGGATATGCATTGTGCTTTAAATGTTTTTCGTTAGTTCCAGAGAAATATTTAATGATAGTTTCGAGGCTTGTTTAATAAAGCTGTTATTTTAAGCCCTTCAAATATGAACTAAAGTATTTGGATATGACGTAGTTAAAATGGTATTTTAAAATTTGTAACTATTCCATTTTGATTTTACTCAGGCTGAATGAAAACAAATTTATTCCTTCTTTATAGCTGAGTATGTGTTCCTGGGCAATTTTTCATTATGCCACCTAAATTTGTTGTTGCTTGGATTGTTAATCTAATGGGAAATTGGAAATTGACTAATATAATTCAAGTGTCAAAACCATTGCATTTTTTTTAGTTTGTTCTAAAGATATTGAGAGATGAAGTTCATCTGATTATTCTCAGTGATTTTTTTTTTCATAGTGGGCTACAATTCTTTTTTTTATATCACTGATGAAGACATCCATACTTTATACTTATTCTTAGGGGTTCACCTGAATCTAGAGTTGTTTTGGATTCCGGTGTATAACCCAATGACATAAAAGTAGGACATCTTCAGCAGCCTCCACTGATTTTATTCCTGAACCTTCACAACCTCTATCCATGCAAAAGATTAGTATTCAATAAAGAGAATTCCTATCCATAAAAGCATATTTTTTAATCCTTTCTGTACAGATTTGAAGTCTGAAAGAAAAGTCCTGATTTATCTACATCCTGACATCTGGCCCTTTTGATTTCCCCCTCTAAACAGGGTGAAAGCTGCAATAAGCTGATGAACCTTGTGTTTTCCAATACTATATTTCTAGTTCTGCTGCTAACAACCAAAACCTTGAAAGACAAAACCAGCTAGCTGAGCATTCAGTCTAGAAGTAACTGAGTCCTGATCTCAAAGATCTTGATATGCAATTCTGATAACAGTTACAGTTTCAGAGGCAGGGCAGGTAAAGACACAAAAGGGAGCAGAGTGTGTGTGCACCATTCCAGGAGGAAGACCATCAGGACTATTTATGGCTTCCTTCTTGCCCCTTTTTTCCTTCCCATAGGGTTAGAGGAGATGGACTTCAAATATATACGCAGAAGTCTGTCTCTGCCAGTCTTTTTCTCCCCATTCTCATCTGCTTTTCATGGAGCCTTATGGGTGTTAACCTATTCTGTTGCAGAGCAAGCACAAATGTTTGTGTCCATCAGTACAAGTCCCTCTGTCATAAATAGGAAAGGCTCAGTGGGAGACAAATAGGACTGAGCAGCTTTCAGATAAAGCTGCCAAAAGACAGGGGCTTTTAAAGTCCAGGTTTTAAAAGTCACTGGAAGTATGTAGGGCAGTATGTCAGTTTTATGGCTGATTAAATAATGTATTAATTTTTAAGCTCTAAACTGAGTTATGAAATTAAAAACTATGGACAATGTACTTGTTGATAACATGAAAACTTTGTTTGTTTCTAGACTCTAGTAATCAGGAACAATGTAGATTACAAAACAAACCCTAAATTCAGTCATACTAGTTAACCCTGCCATTCCTTGGTTCTTCCAAGGAAGCATTTTTGCATAAATTTTTCACTGCTTGTGTTAGTTTTGCAATGGCCTTATTAAAGAACAGATTTTTAAACTGCTTGCATTTACCTTTTCTAGATTTTCTTTTCAGTGACATGAGATGACATGGACACTTCTGCTGGGAAAATGAAAGACATTCCTGTTTAAAGCCAATGCTCCATCACCTTCCTCTGAGCAGACTGCAAACATCATTTGTTATTTTAGTAAAGGAAAAGCTTTGGAGTTTATTGTGTATTTTGACTGCGTTTGACTTTTTCTCAGGTGACAGAAGAGCCAGTTGATGAAGTAGAGGAAGACTCTACTCTCTGGAACTCTTTTGCTGAAGAGGAAGAAGAGGAGGGCATGGTGTTTTTTGTTTTAGAAGAAAGTACAGGTTATATGGCACCTGCTCTCAGAGCACTGGCAGTTATTCATACTATTATATCCTTTGTCTGTGTGATTGGATACTATTGCTTAAAGGCAAGTTCTTAATCTTACTACTAATCCATTATTTGTTAAAGAACATTGTCTATGTCCCCAAGTGATTGTTGGAGCTAGTACTGGAATGGCTATTTGTATCTAGTTGTTAACAAATTCTCACTGTTCAATTCATAGACATTTTCCTCTCATACTCTGTCCAACAGAAACGGAGTTAACTTTGATCAGAGCAGTGTGTGTGTGTTTTGGATTTGTGGTTAAAACAGTGCTGGTAATACAGACACCTTTTGGTTATTGCTGAGCAGTGCTGGCAGTGTGAAGGCTCTCTTTGCTTTTCCCACTCTGTGCAGCCCCCAGCAAGTGTACTGGGATGGGGCACAGTCAGGATAGCTGACCTGAACAAACCAGAGGGATATTCCAGGCCAAGCAACACCATGCTTAGCAACAAAATGTGGGTGAGGGGGAGGGTTATGGCTTGACTTCCAAGATGACCATTGCTCAGAGGCTGACTGGGCATTGATCTCCTTGTGGGAGGGGATAGTGTGATGTTTGGTCTTATATAATACAGTAAAGAGTATTGTAGGTACTAAAAAGATACAAACCATGACAAAAATGTCCACTGTCATTTTCATAGGTCCCTCTGGTTGTATTCAAGAGAGAAAAGGAGGTAGCTAGGAAACTGGAATTTGATGGACTATACATAACTGAACAGCCAACTGAGGATGATATCAAAGGACAATGGGATCGCCTCGTTATAAATACTCCGTATGTAAAACTAATATGTATACATTCGGTTCATAAATATCATAGCTCATTAAGCTATAGAACTGATCTAGAACTTTTCCTGTCCACCTGCCACTTAGTTAATCTAAAAGAAAGCACCTAAAATTTAGCACCTTATATTGGATGCTCTAGTAGTAGATTCTAACATAAAATCCTGTATTATCTGTTTATTTAATAAATACTATCGTAACACACGTATTTCACCTCCTTTTCATTTTCCAGAGTTTGCAAGGGTTATGCATCTTACCTTACAATGTCACTCCAAGACATTTCACAGATTAGTCACTATTGAGAAAATTGAGAAAATTGAAAAAAGAAGACTTCCATCCTTTCCAGTGACTCAATTTAACTCGTATAGTAATATTCTGCTGCCTTTGTTTCCCACTCCTTGCTAAAAAAAATTGCATATGACAAGAGAAGCAAATCTAGTGTAAAACAGCAATCCCAGAATTTGAGTAGGTCTGACATGAATTGCTATCAGGTTGTAGGCATTGGGAAATACTGTTTATTGAATCATCATAGTTCCTTAGGACCCTCCAAAGAAGCGGAGAATTTTCAACATAGATACCTGGACACCTCTTTAATATCTAAGATTTACTGCTCCATTTCTTTCTTTTATGTACACAACAGCTTTTCTTTTAATTACCAGTGTTCATATTGCTGCTCAGAGGCAGTTGATGTCAAATGCTCTTTAGGAGAACAGACTTGAGTCTTTAGAATTATAAATGTTGTTTACTTTGTCTTGTTCTGGAGTGTCAGATCCAATGCTAACAATATGATGCATGCGAGAACAAAATTACAACAAATCCCTGATTTTGGAAAATGATCTTTTTCATTTTTTTGAGGGTGTTAATATTTTTTTTCATTTTATGTTGGCAAACTGTCCATTGGTTTACAAGGGTTCAGCCTGTATTTGAATGTAATCCACTGAACTTAAAAATTATTTATGCTTCAAGAATCTTTTCCGTTCCTCTAAAAATAATTATCTGATTTGATTTTTATGGTTAGGAGCACAAAGTATTTATTTAGGAGATGAATGACATTACTGTGACTAACCTGCTATTATTAAGTTGTTAGGCTCATTAAGTGACAGTATTTAGCCTGCTGTCCTTTTGTAGCCAGTCACATTTGTGATGGGAAAAAGAAAGGGGGGGGAGGGAAGATGATATTGCAGCAAATGATGACTAATAACAGGTGTTGTCCACATGAAAAGAAATCATTCTCATAATTTGTAGCACAATGAGTGAATGAAATGATACCAGAATCTGCAGTGGTCAGGAACGTGGTATTTCTCCTTTTTTTCCTTTTTTGTTAATTTTTTTTCTTTCCCCTAGCAAATTAAATAACTTGAAATATCTTTGCCTTATCTGTGTAGGTCCTTCCCTAACAATTACTGGGACAAATTCGTAAAACGAAAGGTAGGCTTTTTATACTTCTGTTAGTCAATCTACTACTTGGTTAATTTGGATCTCTGTGTGATATGCTTTGGTACACATAAATATAGAAGTAAATGAGAACTGAAATTTGTTTTCTGGAAGTCGTTGTTGTGTTAAGTGTCTGACTGAACAGGCAGCTGCAGCGTAGGTGAGAGGAGGGAGGAAGACAGAAGGCTGTGGTTTTCTTCCTAGACTCAGACGTTTGAAATAACTTTGTGCTGTCAATCAGACAGCAGGTCTAATTTGCAGTCATTGTCATCTTTAGGATACAAAGCCCCCTCATCCCCTTAGAAAAAGAAAAACATGCCAGCTTAAATGACAGCAAATTATACTAAGCTTTCAGATAATAGCCTTTAATGCTTCTATTTTTCTTTTTTTATGCTCCACTCACCTGGCTTCCTGGGAGTTCTGACTGTTCTAGGAGTGTTAATTGTGAAAGACTGAGTTTTGGTTTTTTTCTTAAATTCCTGGCAACTACTGGCTTAAAGTAGGGTGAATGTCACTGAGGACTTTCTCTGAACAAAAGTTTCTCTTTTTCCATTTTTAGGTTATTAACAAGTATGGAGACTTATATGGAGCAGAGCGCATCGCAGAGCTCTTGGGTTTGGACAAAAGTGCCCTTGATTTTAGTCCTGTGGAAGAGAGCAAACCCGAAGAGGCATCTCTTGTATCATGGTATGACTTCTGAATTTCACAGACAAATTATGTGTTCGTATAACTTCACTGTCAAAGATAAAAATGGATTTTTTATTGAAACTGTAGTGATGTTTTTCTCAGCATGGAGAGCTCAAGTGGAAATGTTTTCCTAGTATGGAAGTAAAATAAAAAAAAACACTTTTGTTTGTTCTAAAATGTACTTGTGTTATAAAAATAGGGAAAAAATCAATGAGTTTATGCTGATTTATATAGTTGGGCACTCTTATTTTAAACTATAAACAATGCAGCATTTAAAAGCTCTTACAACAGAGAATTTAAATCAAAGGACAAAAAAATTCAGAGATATTTTCCTGAGTTAATCTGTTGGTGAAGACGTGAGTTTCAAAGTCTTCAAGTCCCAAGTGATTTAGTCTCCTACAAGACTTTAGTCTCCTTGATGCTTAAGACACACAAGAAAGATTTCCCTTCATGCATCATCCAATAGCTAATAAAATATTTAGAATCTTGCAGAAGACATTACCTTTTCTCTTGGTTATTTTGGCATCATTTTACACTAGACAGAACACTTATCTCACAAATTCAAGCAATTTGGGTTCCACATTTCACTATTTTTGGCAACATTTTAATTTTTTAAGTCTGGAATATGGCAGTATCACTCCTACTGAAATTGTTTTGCCAGTTTCAGTAATTTAGAAACTCTGTATGGGTGCTCAGAATTAATGAATGGAAAATGTTTCATTTTTCAGTGCTCTGAAAATGAAAGCAGCTGCATCGCTCAAAAAAATGAACACAAATGTGAAGTGTCAAAACTAGTTTGCTCTTTATAATTAGGGAATTCAATACTTAATTCTGACATGCATTTCAAAAATTTTGTATTTCCCAGGTTAAGCTCCATTGATACAAAGTACCACATTTGGAAGCTTGGAGTTGTTTTCACTGATAATGTGAGTATGCTAGCCTAGAACAATATGCTTTGATTTACTCTAAACATGATTGTATGTCTTCCACCATCTGCATTTATTTTAAACAAACATACACAGGTAATACTTCAATACAGAGCTATTTTTAAATGCTTTTTTTCTGTTTTGTGTTGCAGCAAATTTCTTTCATTTATGTCAGAATTTTCTCTTAGGGCAATATGCACCTCCTCACCACCAAGTGTCAGCATTTTGGAAGTTAATGGTGCATTCGTTTCAATTTTGTAGAAATCAATCTAGCAACCAACGATGTCTTCTAGAATCAAGCAGTCCACAAAAAGTTACCATTTTTTATACTTGAATCATTTCTTTCACATGGCTGGTTAATTCTTCTCTTTCATACCTTCTCCTTTGAAAGGACTGCATTTATATTAAAATATCTTTTTTTTTGAGAGTCCTTTTTGCATTCCCTTGAGCATCTCCAAACAAACAAGAAGGCCAAGGTGAATCAAGTGAAGATGTACAAATTTATTGTGCACTAAAAGCACACTGAGCCATTGTTCTTCAACAAGTGTTTTGATGTCAAAATGACTTCAGGTTCACTGCTTGTTGAAAGAACAAGCAGTGTTATGTGCCTTAGGTTTTCTGGGTGTCCTGGTTGATGTGGTCTGAGACTTCAACATAATAAAGTGTCTCAAGAGTAATACAATGCATTTTTTCCATCCAGAATCAGTATTAAAAATTAAAGTACTGTGTAACAAGCTTCCCAACCAAAACAGTTTTAAGGTAAGGGTTACTGATGTTAATAACATATATGCTGAAGACTGTCTCATTAGCACAACTAAGTAATAAACACACCTTAAATGAACAGCAGAGATGATAAGAGACAGAGTAACATAGTATTTTTGAACATGTAAAGTAGTGGTATTACTTTCAGACTGTGATTCAAACCAGATCATGATAGTATTACTTTATTTCATAATTGTCGTGGACCTAATGAAAGCTTTGGACAAAGTTTGCCAGGGAGACACTGCTGTTGAATCATGAGGACACACTTCTTTCTAAACTCTTCAGAGAGGAGTCTGGGTGTGGCTGGATCCAACCTTATGCTTGGACAATAGTTTATGTCTAAAGGATAATATAGGTGTGATTGATCCTTTATACAAATGTCCTGCAGAATTAAGGATGGCAAACCAAATATATAGGTAAAATAAGTGGTTTATTTCAATTGATTATGCTAATGTTAGACTAGAGGACTTTAATAAGAATTATACACCACACAGTACATAACTGATATTGTAGTATTGTATTATTTATTAAATTAACAGTTTCAAAGCTAGCAAGCTAGCTTAATAGTAAAGATAGTGTTGTTACTTGCCCACACCAGTGACAGTGGGGAAATCTTTTTTTCTCAGCCTCAAGAAATAGCCCTTCAAATGAAGAATCCACAAACACACAGACCTAGAAGGAGTGCTAGAAATCCCTACCATTAAAAAGCTGGACTGAGCTTTTATAATATAATACATGACTGGTAGTCATATGGTGCTAGGCTAGTCATGCTAGCTCAGCAGATCATCATTTATCTTTAAAGTTGTTACTAGTGGTACCATTCATTGGTTCTTCTATCAGGAAACATCTGACTTCCACATCCCCACCAGTGCCAGTAGCTGTCAGGATAGACAAGTTTCACACATCCTCATGATATTTATTTTTGGGGTTGTTGAGTGAGGCTGGTCTCAGCATTCTTCAATACCAAAGGCAGTGTGATGCCCCCTCCATCACCGGTAATTTTCACAAGTAGGGTGAAGTTTGAGCTGTTTCACCCCTTCATAGACAGATTGTCCTGCTACAGCAATTCAAGTGACTTAAAAAAAGCAAAATCTGGATGCAGTACTGCACATGAGCATCTGTTAACACTGCCACTTTTCACTTTCTCTGCAGTCATTTTTATACTTGGCTTGGTACACGACTATGTCTATCCTTGGACACTACAACAACTTCTTCTTTGCTGCCCATCTGCTGGATATTGCTATGGGTTTTAAGACACTGAGAACCATTTTGTCTTCAGTCACTCACAATGGCAAACAGGTTAGTGCTACATGCAAAGGTTTGAAAATAAATGCATTTTTTAAAAGTACTGGAAAAAATTTTGTAGTACCTAGGAAATATTGGAATGCAATTCATTTTAATCATGATTGGATTAAAGAACAGATCCCATTGTGTCTTCTTTAGCACATTTAATGCATGTTAAATCCTATGAAATTATAATAATCTATACCCACAAAGTGCTGATAAAGTTGTTTTGCACACAACAGAAAATACACCATTTTAGAAAAATACAGGAATATTAATGAACCAACTCCTTCTATATGCTCAATGGTGAACTGATTGGTGATAAATAATAAGCATCCACAATCCTTCCTTAGCTACAGCAGTAATAATTATCTGGGTGATGAAATTTCAATACTTAAATAGTAAGAATGTGCTTAAAGGTGTGGACATTCTGCACTGTGGAATACATTTCTATGTCACTTTTTCATGCAAAAATCAGATTAATAATATGTACTTCCAAAACTAATTGGTGACATTTATGCAGGGAATCATTCTCTGATCTCTAAAGATCATGTTCCTAGCTGGCATAACAAGAAAAACCAAACAACCCCACAAGCTTTACAGTAACTCAGTCTTTTAACTCACATTTAAGAAATCTACCAGAAACTCCCAAGACCTAATTTCAAACATGCACATTCCATTCATTCTCAAATGCAGTAACAAATATTCTTAGGCCACTCTTAAACCCTGCTAGATTTGTCAAAACATTTTAAACCACATGTTGTTTTGGAAGAGGCATAAGAATATCCCCACACAATGTGATGATGTGTATCATCACACAAACAAATGAAATCTCTGCTTTTATCCCCTTCATATTACTTCAGGATGTCCAAATTTATATTACTTTTACTGTAATGATTAATATATTTTCTTTATGAGTTTTTTTCTAAATGTAATAGCCAAAACTGAGCATAGTTGACAAAACTCTTTCAACTCAAAGCAGCAGCCTTTAGTTATATACTTAACAAGAGATTACTTTTTCTAATCCTGTGGTTTTTCTTGCTAGTAAATATGAATGCTGAAAGACAGCTGCAGATTTCTGAGTTGAAATGTTCACTTTGGGAGCATACTTACAGATTAGCAGAAACTGATAAATTATCAACTCGTTGTTCAATACTCATATATTTCTTTTAAAACTGTAAAATCAGTTGTTGCATTTTTAAAATACATAGCTTTCAGTAACTCATTTCCTGATTTGTATCTTCTAACAGTAGCTCCAACAAACAATAAAATATAGTCTCATTAACTGCTGAACTTTTTCACCTAAGGATTTCATTTGCTTAAAAGCAGGACCTGGAAATTACTTACTTTGTGGTTCTCTAAAACATTTTCTATCCAGTTTAACAATGGCTTTGCTAACCAGCTTTGGGACAGAAAATAGGCTATGATAAGTCCTAGCTGAAATTATTTATCAAATTAACTAAATTAACTAAAGGATTTTATATTTGACATTTAATTTTTACTGTATATCCAGTGTTTCAAGTTACTATAATTTAATTATTAAGTAGTGAAAATATGGTTTCCGTGATACATAGTTTGCTTGCATATGGCTCAGAAAGATGGAAACAACCTCAGTTTCTTGACACTGTTTTCCCCTTTGATTTTCACAAGAGCAGTGTAAAGTAACACTTCCATCAATCCAAGCAATCTTGAGACCTCAAAGCTATCGTAACTGCTATCTTTAGTTTCCTTACTGGGAAAGGTGCAATGTGATCCATTTTCAATATTTAGGGGAACACACTGAGCTAGTATGTCTCTTCTGGCATTTTATTCATTATGTCATTCATGAATTTATTCATTAAATTCATCCTTGTTATGTCTCCATACACAGCTTGTGCTTACTGTGGGACTCCTCGCTGTAGTAGTATATCTTTACACGGTTGTGGCATTCAACTTCTTCCGCAAATTCTACAACAAAAGTGAAGATGAAGATGAACCAGACATGAAATGTGATGACATGATGACGGTAACTGAAACATCAATTGCATGCTTCAAATTTCATCCTGAATTTTCAAATGGTTACTTTAGATAGAATGATTAGCAAGGACAGATGTTTTTGTTGTTAAATCTTTTTCTTGCTATATGTAATTTTGAAAATATGAACAGTCTTGAAATTCCCTTTGCATTCTCCACTGGTCTAAACTCAACAGCAAATAGATGACATATAGGGAGATATTCTGGATTTTTCTCCTAAGGTATATGATTTGCTGCAATACTTTTACAGGTGAAGATGGCAAACCCTCAAAGCATGTGGAAGAAATTTGACAAACTGGTCAAGACCTGCAAAAAGATGTTGTATTGTCACAACACAAATAAACTCAATTTGTTCCCAATGTTTGCAAGTTTGCAATCCCTTCCCATTCTTATTTAGGTTATATGAATTATATGATGTTTTTAGCACTAGTTATAAAATCCTCCTCCAAAATTACAATTAGTAATTTAGTCATGAAGGAAGAAGTCACTATTTATTTTATGACAATATTTTCCAACATTTGTAAACTCCATTGCAAGTCTTTGAAAATATATCCTCTGCTTACTCAGAGGAAGGTAGAACCTTAAGAATTAATACAAGGATAGAATATAGTTGAATACAGTAACAAATACAAGAAAAATGCCCCCCAAATGGTCTCAGTCTGTAATTAAGACCCAGGGAGTAAGGAGTGGGTAACAGCTAATGCCGACTTCCCCTCCTAGTAAGTGTACCTGAAGATGTAATCACGTTAATTAAGGCAGTAACAGATTTTTGGTGCAGTGTGTGTGATAAAGGAGGAATGATTAGTGTTCTTTGTTACTGTAACTCGAGAATTAGTAGAGCAGAATAATTTTTAAAATTAAAAAACCCCACAGTCGTTCATAGTAAATAATCTGCAATTTTCCTCTCTCTTTTTTAGTGTTACCTGTTCCACATGTATGTGGGTGTAAGAGCTGGTGGTGGCATTGGAGATGAAATTGAGGATCCTGCTGGAGATCCTTATGAAATTTATCGAATTGTCTTTGACATCACATTTTTCTTCTTTGTCATTGTTATCCTACTGGCCATTATTCAAGGTACTGTCACTTAACTTAGTAGAGACTTCAAAACTTACTTAAGTTCAGCAATGTAAACCTTTTTATGTTTGAAGTAAACTTACTTAGCAGTGCTGCTATAAAGACTTGTGAGCTGATAAAATCATTAATTCTGAAAGTAATAATTTTATACCTAATTCATAAGCACAAGAAATGTAACTTACTTGGGTTACAGTGTTAATGAAGACTTTGACAACTATACAGTAAGGACACAGTTTGTGCAGGATCACTGTTTTTCCCATAACAACCATTTAAACTTGGAGAACCTTGCTGAAGACACTTCTCACTTTTAGCTTAGAACCACCACAGCTGGTGAGGGAATGGAGACTGTCCCCTTGGAAAGGGTAAATGATACAGAGAAAGTTGCCATGGCCACATGGCCATTTCCTCCTTTCTTTAAAGGGTGATTTTCAGTTTTAAATGGTTTGCCATTGTGGTTTACAGAGAATGAGACCTCTCTTCAGTGACACTCGACATTCAACACTCATTGCATGAACTGACCTAAGGCTGTTAGGAAAAAACCCCAGTTTTATGCCAATCTGGTGGTAAAGAAAAATGCAATGCATCTATACTGAGAAAGTTATGTTACAGTCCCCAGAATGATCTGATTCTATTCTTAATATGTTGGAAGTGGAGGAATTAATGCTCAAATGCGAATCAGACTCAACAACTGGCCAGTGGGGGCTGTGGGAGCAGAGCTGTCTGTTGAACAAGAGTTGGGATACAAGAGTTTCATGAGGAGAGTGAAAATTAAATTCATCCATGGGAACAAAAGAGATGGGATTATGTAAGGTTACACTGACCATAATAAAGCACTGAAAATCCTTTCCACTCTCAAGATTGTACCTCTACGTAAGAGAAATTCTTACTGCTGGGAGTGCAGTGTAAACAAATGTTAGATGTCTAGAAATTGATAGATTCTGGCTGGAATTGTTCAACCTAGATGTAAGTATACTAAACTCTAGACAGTGGAGGATGCCTGACAGGTATTACCTACAACATGGATAATGCTAAGTTCTGAAGTGTTGCTACTCCTCCATTTGAAATAGGTCTGATTATTGATGCTTTTGGTGAATTAAGAGACCAGCAAGAACAAGTGAGAGAAGACATGGAGGTAGGAAGCACATTACATTTTTCATTACTCTTGTTCATTTAGATTGTCATCAATTAAAAGTGTCTTTGAGTTAAAATTCATCTGTAACCACAACTTGTATTTTCAGACCAAATGTTTTATTTGTGGAATCGGCAATGACTATTTTGACACAACCCCACATGGGTTTGAAACACATACTTTGCAAGAACATAACTTGGCAAACTACCTGTAAGTACATTTTGCAGCTGGAATTGTGATATAGAGACCTTTCAGGTCTCGAGTAATTTAGGTGCACACATTCCTGAAAATCCCAAGACAGAACTCTGTAGAACTGAGGAACCTCTTGTTCTTTCTGGTCTTCCCTCCTCTACTCCACACTGCTGGCTATCTTTAAAGTGCTCATCTCACACATGAGGTGCCTTAGTAGAACGAGATTGGAAGGCACAACAACTTCTTAATCTGCTGGAAGGAAGCACAGTCATGTGGAACCATAGGGAATAACAGTTTAATAAGTTGCTTTAGTTTTGATTGTGACTTGTGGGGGCTTGGTAACACTGATGAGACCATTGAAAATTGACCTCAATTGGACAAAACCAAAATCCAACCAAACCAAACAAAAAAAGAAGGGCATTTCTGAAAGATTCTTGAAAGCTCCAAAAAATAATTAACAACTCTGGTACTTCAGTGAGCTTTTTGAAACCTCGAAGTAATCAAGAGCTGTACATGTTTATTAGGCCACTGCCCTTTAATTAGACAGCAGTTAAAGTCAGTATACTTTTCTTTCTTCATAATGAAAGCACATACTATAAGTCTAATTCCAAATGCACTGCATAAAAAGTGTCCAACCAAGAGTTGTGTTACCTGTAAAAAGACCATAGTACTCCAGAAGTCTTCCTAATTAATTCAAGCTCTCAACACTTGAGTGAGCACAGGTGTTGGTGAATGATAGGCTTAGCTTAACAAGCTATATGGCATGAGCATTGGAAATCCTGGTGCAGCTCAATATTTGCCACACTTAAAATTTCTCACACAGTAGCCACAGTAACTTCTATCAAGGTGAGATGTTGGAGCATATATGTATAGGATTTGGCATATGCCTAATTCAGGTGTTTCTCCTCACACTGAAATGAAGAAAATGCTAAACCACATTATTCTACTTCTGCGGATTTTTTTATCTGTTAGCACTTCCACAGGAAGCTTCCGGACAGAATTTTCCCCTTTAAAATAAGCACTTTAGATGCCTATCAGTGTCACTGCTTAGCTGGTTGGCATAATCTCCCTCACATACTCCACACTAGGTGAGGTTAGGCAGAGATGTTATGTTTCCTGCATTAATATCTGCTTCATGTGCTTTTCAGGTTTTTCTTAATGTATCTAATTAACAAGGATGAAACTGAGCATACTGGCCAGGTGAGCAGAAAATAAAACTTAATGCTTGTGCTTATGTTTCAACATTTTTGTCTTCTTGAGCCTTGTAGCTGTGTACCACCAAGTGGAACTGATGTACCACAGAGGAGTGGGGATGATGCCACCCTCCCCAGGAGTCTACTGCCAGTGCAAGGAAAGAAGGGTTAAAACAAAAAGGGAGGGAGTGGCCCACTGCAGTGTGCTATTCTACCCAGCAGTGAACTCTGTCAGAAGTCAGTTGCTAATAATCTTAATGTCCTTTTTTTCCTCTGAAATATAATCTTCAAATGTACTAGTTGTAGTTTATTCCTGAAAGATTTAAGTAGTTAAGCTAGTATATTTATAGTAAAAAATCATTTATATGTGGAGATAGATAGGTATATGAGTGCCTGTATGTTTAGCATTGCTAAGCCCTAAAGGTAAATAAGCAAGAAAATAAATAGGACTTAATTATCTTGTCTCTAATAAGAAGCTGTTATGCATACACTACAAAAGTACATTTGTTTTTCAATCAAAGCAAAACACATTTTATACAAGAGATTGTGTACAGGTTTGTTCTGATATAATTGTGTACAGGTTTGTTCTGAGATAACTAGACTGATTAATTTGCACTTACACATTTTAGTAACAGGGCATAAATTTCAGTAGTACTGAACCAGGACAAATGCAGATCAAAACTGTTACAAACATTCTTGAGTTACGATCTCTGAGTTTCAGAGTCTTTACATTCCATGGTAAGAGGCACAGTGTGTGTTCATTCTTAAAAGTTTATCTAAGGCACTAACTGCATGGTGACTGCTTAAATAAATATTCTTTCTCATTTTCAGGAGTCATTTGTGTGGAAGATGTACCAAGAAAGATGTTGGGATTTTTTCCCAGCAGGGGACTGCTTCCGAAAACAGTATGAGGATCAACTTGGCTAATACCACAAAAAAAATTATTTATTCATGAACTATTAAGAACCAGTATTTAAAAAAAATTATTCTTTTCATGGTGTAATTTCACTGCTTGTACTTGCTTTAAATGCCTTTAAACTTCAAGAAACACATACAATTTGACACTATTTCATAGGTTTCTTGTACCTACCACATTGATATGGTCATTCACAGGTATTTTACTGGGATTTTAATTAGAAAAAACTATACCAGATTAATTTAAGCCTTCGAGTTCAAACATGGCCTAAAATTATAAAAACTTTTTAACCACATCATTAACCTGGTGTTTGGCAGTACAGCTGAAAGGGCTAAAAGGCATCTTAATTGCACAACATTTGACACTGAAGAACTTGAACATCAGAGGCTGCACCTCAGAAAAAAAAGTTCAACTAACTGCTGTCCAGTTTTTCCCCGCAGTATTTGCTAGTGAATGTATTAAGGTTCAGCTTGAAAAGCTTTAAGCTGTTAAACAGAAAACATTTTCAAACACTTCATCAACCTTGAAACATTAAGTGCCTTAAAACCTCTGTAGACATAGCTATCTATGCAAACGTTTTATTTATGTTAGTGTTCTAAATGAACAGACCCATTAACTGTATTGCTTTTCTGTCTCTCTGTATCAAATTGCACATGAAGTTTGTTTATATACTACCTTCAATAACAGCTTATTAGATGCTGCTGTTAAAAGACATACACTGTATTAAAATGAATATAATTTCAATCTTAGGCCAAAATGAAACAATGTGCTATGGTCACCTGCAAGTAGAAGTTGCTAGGATTATGCATTTTTTTTCTTCTAATAAAAAGTGCCCACTGCAATAAATTATTATAAACCAAATATTACTGTTGCTGTCATCTTTTTTGGTTTTCTACAGTATGGAATGGTTGTGTGAGGATGGTGAGTAAAACCACATATTCATTCTTCATTCAGAGCTTTATTTTAAGGACTACATAGAACAAGTACAAGCTGAAGTAATTGTTCTCTTAGTGTGCTGTAGCCTGGTTCTTTAGCAAAAGAATTCTAATTTCATCACAAATTTTAGACCTTTCTGATAATATCACTAGTCTTTGACAATTTTCCATCTAATCTAAATTAATTCTGGTTGCACAAAATTTTAGGTGCCAGCAAAGAAAACACAGCATTTGGCATACCGGACAAAGCAGAACAAAAAAAGGAAATAACAAAGGCATAAACAAAGATTCAAGTATCTCTTTAATGTTTGCTATATTCAGATATTCACAAGCAAAATTTGAGCTTCAGGAAATCATGCTGTCCAGCCAATCTTCAAGCTCTTCCTCAGTAACATCTTTAGATGTACTTTGCTGTTGCTGTGATGCTGTATTCTTCTCTTCAGGTGTATCTACTTTTAAAGGGTCTAGAAAAGTGAAAAGAACGGACTTGATAATCTGGAAACAATTCCATACCAGCTCTTTGTCCTGGGTCATTTTGCTTTTTAAAGCACAACTGACTGTATTTAAACACAATCTCTCTTTCCTGAAGAACACTGTCATATTCCAAAAACAGTTTTCATGCTAAACTTACTTTTATAAAATCAACGCTAGTAAAGTTTGAAAACAGCATTTACAACAAGCCATCAGAAATAGTTGTTAATTGTTCTGTATACTAATTAGCATGGTGAACTGTGGGCTGATAATGTTACATTAATACTTTATCTTGCTTGCAATAAAGTTATCTAGCAGTATGCTATTTATTATTTAATTTAAAATTTTGCTCAATCATAAGCCCAATGCTGTTTTGCAGAAGAATGTCTCTTAGTGCTTCAAATGAACCAATGGTGAAATTTTTGTTCAGTGGGGAGTTAAAACTGGAAGTGAACAAATGGGTCAGAGCACAGCCCTAGATAAACGAAATGCAGTATGACAGAGATGATGACAGCAGTACTGTTGACTGCCTAATCAAAAATTTAAAAACATCACCAAAACAGAGCAGAATGGAAATTAAATAAGGACATGCTGGGGTGAAGTGAAAACTTACCGGTTTCCTTACAATCCATTTTCAAATCTTTCTGAGTTGATATGTTGTAGGATAATCCACCTGTCACAGATGTGTTTTCTGTACTAATGGGAGCCTCTAGATTCAGGAGAAGTTCCAGTTCTTCATCCAAATGGTCAGTCTCTGTCTTTGATAGTGGATGGACTGTCTGAAATGGTTCTCTTGTATTTGCAGTAGAACCATTTTTACTTCCAGGTTCTGATGGAGCAACAGAAATACCAACAGGATGGGAAACCAACACAGTTTCACTCCGAGCCAGAGACTGTTGCAACAGCTGCTCTCTCCTCTTGCCATCTTCAAAAATTTTAGCTTTCATCTGTGGAAGCTCTACAGGTGTTGATGCCTAGGAGTACAAGAAAGGACTTGAATCTTTATAATGATTATGTATTTTTACTATTCTAATTTGGATTGCAATTCATGCTTCCCATATTTGATCATTAAAGAAGGTGCAGCAAACTTGAGCAGAATTGAATTTGAAGCAAAAGTAAACTAAAGTTATCTGGATGATACTTTTAGAGAAGCAAACACAAAACACAAATTCCTTTTATCCCTTATTGCAGAATATGAGATTGTATGCTAAATGAGCAAGTTTCATTGTTTCACAAATATTTACAAGATCTTAGATTGATTTGAGTTTCAAGGGACCTTAAAGACAATCTAGTTCAATGTCCCTGCACACCTTCTACTAAACCAGGTTGAGCAGACCCCCATCCAACCCGGCCTTGAACGCCTCCAGGGATAGGGAGTCCACAGCTGCTCTGGGAAAGCTGTTGCAGTGTCTCACCACTGTTTTAGTAAAGAACTACTTCCTAATATCTAATCTAAAGCTACTCTTCTTCAGTATAAAGCCACTCCCCTTGTCCTGTCCATACATGCCTTTGTGAAAAGTCCCTCTCCAGCTCTCTTGCACCTTAAGGTACTGGAAGGCTGAAAGGAGGTCTGAGCCTTCCCTGCTCCAGGCTGAACAGCCCCAACTCACTCAGCCTGTATACATAGGAGAGGTGCTCCAGCCCTATGATCAACTTAGTGGCCTACCTCTGGACTCATTCCAACAGGTCTATGTGTTTCTTGTGTTGGGAACCCCAGAGCTGGACACAGGTAAGGTCTCACTAGAGAAAAGTAGAGAGGGAGAATCCCCTCCCCTCAACCTGCTGGTCACATTTCTTTTGATGCACCCCAGGATACGATTGATTTCTGGGCAGCAAGCATACACTGTCATGCTGAGCTTTTCATCCATAAACACCCCAAAGTCCTTCTCCCCAGGACTGGTCTTGATCTATTCTCTGCCCAACCTGTATCTACGTTTGGGATTGCCCTTTCACAGGTGCAGCACCTTGTACTTGGCCTTGTTGAACTTCTGAGGTTTGCATGGGCCCACCTCACAAGCCTGTCAAGGTCCCTCTGGATGGCATCCCTTCCCTCCAGCATGCTGACTGCACCCCACAGGTTGGTGTTGTCTGCAACTTGCTGAGGGTGCACTCAATCCCACTGTTCACATCACCAACAAAGACGTTAAAAAAATGCCTGACCCCTGAGGAACAGTACTTGCCACTGCTTTCCACCTGGACCACAATTCTTTGAGAGCGAACATCCAGCTCAATTTTTTATTCACCAGGTGGTCCATCTACAAAATCCATGTCTCTCCAGTTTAGAGACAATGATGTCATGTGAGACAGTCTTAAATGCTCTGCACTTCCTATAAAATTACATTTCCTTAATTCTCCCGAAAAGAAAATGAAATCCCATCAATTCTCTGAATTTTGGGGAGACTGGAGTCAGAATTTGGTTAGAAACATCATCCCATGTTATGCCATCTCTCCAAAATTCTAGTCTTGAAAGAAATCATACTACATCTTGCTGAAAATCATCTAGCAGGAGTTATAGTATATAGCTGTATATTTTGAAAAATGAAACCAAACTACAAAACATTATCAAACAGAAATGTCAAGTCATTATTTAACTGTGTAACAGATTCTGCTTTTATGAGGATGCCTTGGCACTAACAACACTGCAGAATATCTGATGAGCTCATCATTGGTCAGAGTGACAAGACAAAGATTAAATGTCATTAAGTGCCACACACTTTGTAACCCTGACAGAAGTTAAAGACCATGACTAGAACTCCTAAGAAGAAAATTGCATGCGAAAGCAACATTTATTTGCAGATTCCCTTAGCCATCACATCTGCAGACATATTGGAGCTGCCATATAAAGAGCATAGTGTCAGTCACGAAGCACTTCATGCAATCCTGAACAGACCCTTCTGTAAGGGTTATATTTCTTTTTCCTTGCTTAGGCAGATGGATTCTTTTTAAGAGTTTTGGTTTTTTATTTAAGTCTCACTGGCTCTTTTACCCTTACATTAGTACTTTTTTTCACTTTTCTGTCTGAAGGAACATTTTTTTCCTAATATTGTTGCATTTTCTTTTCTCCTTCCCTTCACTTGTGTGATTAACAGTTCTACATGTTCTAACACAGATGTAAGTTTTATTCATGGAATAAACATGAATGTTTATATTAGTTATGTAGAAGATTAAATCACAATTATAATAACTTACAGGAAAGAATGTGAAAGCACTTTCAAAATATTGTTGCAAGAATTTGAAAGAATGTGAAAGCACTTTCAAAATACTGTTGCAAGAATTTAACAACAGCTGCTAACAAGAGAAGCAAATACTAAACCAGTGCAATCATTCCATGTCAAACACTCTGATACTTGGCTTCATATCTAGTATGCTGCACATCCAAGCATTTTGTTTAAAGCCAAATAAGCACAAAATGTGCTGGTAGAGGGCTATCCTGCATTACATGCCATATGAAATGCCAGTCTAAATTAATATATTTACTTATATAATACATACTACTTATGTTCGAAGACCATTCTTGCATAGATTGTTTCTCTTTGCATTTTCTTGTGAAAATTCATAGCATTACCTGCACAAGTTCAGCAGCTACATTCAACCTCAGATGTAGAGGCAATTCCTGAACTGCCTGGACCAAAGACTGGCAGTCAACAGAAAGTGCAGAGAACTGAAAAAGAATTAATACACAGTACACTTGAGAAAACAAAACAACAAATCAAAACAAAAAAACCCCCACAAACTGCTAATAATGACTTAAATCTATTATATTTCCTAGTTCCACACATTTAAGGAATGTGAGGAACAATCTAATCAAACATAAGAATCAATAGTTTACATTATACATGTATAGCGCAGTTAAATTACCATCTAAACACCTACAATGCAAATAATCACTTAAGGTTAAAAAACAAGGTATAAATGGAGTGCTCCCTTAGACAATGCCTTGAAAATCCGAAGCAGGAAATTGTTCAGCAATGTCGTAAGAAACTTTTCCAACTGAAACATCTTTTAAACTGTGAAGCTTTCATGCAGTATGAAAAACCATTCTTTAATGAGTTGTTACTATTTTCCAAGCAATCAATCCATGTAGCTCCTATGTAGCTATACTTTTTTTAATACCTAAACAGTGGCCTTTTCATACTTCTCTATCTTTTAAATGATTTGATACTTTCAAAAGCAACAAAGTGTATAGTTACAAAGATTTCTAAAATGATACTCAAGAAATACATGCTACTACTGCTAAATGACAATTTATTACTGTGACACGTATTCAAGTTTCCTTTGCTCTTAACTCTTTCTTAAAAACAAAGTTACACAAAATGGATAAGCAATATTTTATGTTTTTACAGAACACCACAAACTTCAGTAGTCTTAAAAGATATTTCAGCACAGCAGAACATTCTGAGTGTACTCAACATTGATGAAAAAGATAATTTGATATCCATCACATATTTTAAAATCTGACAACAAAATGCCTCAGTTCAGTCTATACTCTCATTTTCATGGAAATAGAGAAGCCGTTTCCAAATCTCACTTAAATTTGTCCCTCTCAACATGACGCAGACTAGCACAGACATTTAGAAGTCCAAATACTCAAAATTAGGAGAGAGTATTTTATGCCACATCATAAGAGATTTGTCAAAGAAATTCACACCGCTTCCAAAAGTCACTCAATGGGATGGCTTTTGACACCTGCACACATAGCAAGAATGAACATCAAAGACAATGTGTTCTGAAGGTATATTTACAAAATTAAAATAAATTAGAAAATGAAACAAGGCAGTTGGTTTAACAGCTTCTTGTATCCAAATTCTGGTTCTGGCATCCAGTAATGAAAATAAAAGGACCAATCAAATATCTGATGGTTAGAATTTGTTCTTCTTTACTAACAACTTTATTTTACAATGGATTACAGATCACAATCAAAGATGATTCACTGGTGCAAGTAACCTCAAAAAAAGTATCCAGCAAGCAATTCATGTTGCCCAGCAATGAACTAGATCTTCAGAAAATCCAGTTATTTTGACAGGTATTGAAAATCAAATATGGCTTCTGCACAGTTGCAAAAGACAAGAAAATTGTATCAATCTGGTAATACTAAAAAACTGTAAAACACCAAATATCACTGAATAATATTTAAATGCATTTGGGAAGAGCTAAGTAAACTTGCGAAAATATTGTGAATGAACATTGAAAATGAAGGTTAAAAAATGGAGATAGGGAAGAGGAGGGAAGGTTGAGGATAAAGGAAAAGAAGAATTTGGAGGAATAACATAATAGAAGAAGGAATTTAATATTCAAGTAGAGATTTCAAAAGTGGTGTTGTAATAACAGCAAAGGGATCAAAGCAGTATTTAATAAATTATGAACACTTGATGGCACACAGATATTTACTCAAAAAAAAATAAGCAGAGGCATACTTTGTTGCTGGAATTGCCAATTTTACTGAAAAATCCAAATGTCTATTAGCAGTTTGATTTTTCACATTTTCAGTCCATGTTCTGGAACATTTTTATTGCATTTTAGCAATATACAATCAAACAAATCCAAATCTACTTTTTGTAGCAATGAATGATAATATTCTTAATAAACTGAAAAACTGTAATTGTTGATGTCATGGTTACATTTCCAGTCTACATTTGAAATTAGCACTTTGCCATTGCCTTCTACAAACAGTGGGGAATAAGAAACATCTAGTCATTCTGCAACTATTTTCATGTCTTTTCTACTTTATTCTGTTCCTCTGTAATCAACTAACCTCAGTTTCCAATTCTCTAATCCTGTACATAATGTATAGACAAGAGAAGAACTAGACACATGTGAGCTGAGATGCAAAGGCCAGGACTCAGCCAAACAGTATCTAGCATGAAATTTAGACCTGGATCCAGCTTTCACAGAAAAGAAACATGGATCAGAAACAAAAGGGAGATACCAGACTGAAGACCAGAGACAATATGAAAAATTAGATAATGCCATGGGACAGGATTCTGTATTAAAATAAGAAATTAAAGGAACTGTAATGGTGACTAATGCAGTAAACTATTTCAAAGTGACATACGAACAGCGAGAGGCAGGAAATGATGAATGGGGCAGAACGAATTACTACAGTTTGGTAGGGCCAGAGGCAGAAGCACATGACCACCACAGCACATTCCACGATTAGAGTGTGGGACCAGCTCCAGAACTGTGCAGCCTCATCACTGCAGTCTAAAGAAAAGACACAGGCAACAAGCAACTTCACTCTGCTCACAGTGGATTTACCCATTCAGGAATTAATGTGTTCAAATCACACAAATGCTTTACTGAGAAGCCTATGAGGAAATTATGAAGAAACTAATATTCTGGATACTGACAACATCCTGCACACTAGTAGCGAAAGGACTGATAAGAAAAAGTACACAGTCATTGAAAGACTGTGTCACACTAAACAAACAGGTGGTGGTTTAAACAAATGCTGCACTTGGTTTCATTTCCTCACTTTAATTTGACTTAGCAGTTCTAAACTACCTTTAAATATCACTTCCCAGGGAATAATTATTGTAATATTTTTAGAAAATAAATAGCAAACCGTTAAAATTTGAGTATACATGTATGGTTCAAGAAACACTCAAGCAGTTTCACAGCAATTTTAAGAAAAGCCTGGATGACAAAAACTTTTAAAAAACATTTATCCTGCAATAATTTAGGTCACTTACATGAGGAAGAGAGCTTCAGAGACTGAGACATTTGCAAGAATCCTTACAGAAAACAGAAGACTCCTATTGCTCTGCTCCTTTTTATTCAAGCTTAAAGAATTCACATACAAATAATATAGTTGCTGCTCTAGTTATTTTGGATGTAAAGTTCCAATCAGATGGTATGAAGGGACTAGAATAAGCTTCATAATCCAATATATGAATATACCCATACAGGTTTTGTAATAGGCATTTCACTAAACTCTTTTCTCTTGAATAGAGCTGAAAAAGGAAGACTGACTTGCTATGTCAGTAAAGAGAAGTGACAGTCCTTTATTTTCTCTTCACTGGGGGTATTTCTTGTTCTTTCCTTCCAACATTACTTAAAAACCTTGCCTGCTGCTTTGATTATTCTTCAGTAGGAAAAAAAAAGGACAAGGCCCAAGAGCCTCTAGAATCAGAGAGAAGTTAATAAAAATATACAGAATAAAAAGTGCTATTATTTTATTAACAACTCATTGCTAAAAGCACAACTGCCTGGATATTCTCTCCCAGGTGATTATCTATATAGAATCATTTGCATAATTCTGTTACCTGCTTATGGTATATGCTTTCTTTATCCCATTCTTTCTCGTCAGCAAATCGGAACTGTGTAAAGGAATCGCCTAGAGAAAATAAATAAATTTATTTTTTATTAAAAAAAAACAAGTTTTCTATGAAGTTCCCAATCCTACAACAGTAAATTCAATAAATAAATCTCATGTCTTCAACAACTTGCATTTAATTTCAATGATGCTTCCATTCATTATATTAAACTTCCTTACTACAAAGTTCTATAGAACTTTTAATCTTTTATTTGCAAAACTGTACTGAAAAAGGGGCAACAAATTCAAAACTGAATAAGAAGGTGCTAGATGCCATGTCAACAAGCATGATTTTCCTTCAAAAGTCCAACTTGGACAACATACTAGGAATACATACAGTATTCACAGAGTGAATTTCTTATGAACAGCCTTGAGAGTGTTGAAGACAGACCTTCTCTTATCAACATGCAAATACCTCTTAAAGTGCATTATAAATACTTTCAGAAATCACTTTGTACAAGCCAAATAAAGACTTCTTCCTGTTTGATAACTAAATTCTCCAGAATACCTCTTCCTTCAACTAGTCTGTACTCCAACACATCCTCAAAAAAGACACTGAATATCAAGTTCCAATTCATATGCACAAAGGATTGAATGAAAAGAAAACCTTAAATAGGACTAATTAAGTTACCTACATAACCACAGTCACAGGATCTTCTAACCTACCACACTCCTTCAAGGCAGCAGAACTTTCTCTTACTATCAGAGACGTTAGGTTATTATTTTGTTTTAAATGCAATATTTTTATTGTAGTATCATGTTGTGTTGCAAAAGAGAGTCCTATAAATTTATTTACTGAAAAAAATACAAGAATTCCAGTAATTCAAAAAACCCCAGGAATTGTAGCATATTGAAATCAAGGACAGATATCAGTTTTTGAAATGAGAAGCAGGGTGAAGCCAACAAATGCCAAAGAACACTACAGTTTAAAAAGGAAAAAAAAAGGCAAAACAAAAAACCCAACAAAACAACTTTTTATTAAAAACTAAAGCAGAGATTACCAAGAGTTAGGAAAACAGAACAAATAAAATTATGTTGAAAGTGGTTTAGAAAAACAAACAGTAGTACACTTTCTTCTGCATGAACACCGGTTGACTAAGAAATAAGAAGAAACTGTAATGCCTTTAAAGCTTAAAAAAGCTAAATGACAGCACAGGAATATTAGGAAGAGTGAAAAGATGACTGAGAAAGACTGCAATACCAGCTCAAAGTATTTGATGGACAAATTAAGCAGAAACTATAAGAAATTAAATGGCAATGTGGATAAACATAGTATTTTGGGGAAGAGTCAACATGGAGTTTGAAGTTCTGCTGCATAATCTAAGACAATTTCCTGAAAGAAGCAAATATCATGCACATAAGCAGGATCTAGTTCGTGTAATTTACATGCATTTCCAAAAGTTCTTACATCCCACTCCCTTTCCCACCCAAGACTTCAGAGCACCAAAAAGAAGAGGAGGCTTTGTATGAATAGATAATTGCATTAAAGTAGAAAGAAAAGAGTAAATTGTCAATTTTCACATCAAAAGGAACCACTACTGAAATTCTCTGGGGTCATATCTGTTTAATGTCTTCACTCAATTAAAACAGAAGAGAAGAGAAGAAAAAAAAGATGAGAAAAACGAAGCAACAAAGTTTGCTGATGAAACTAAGTTTCTCGTGGTAATGCAGATGAAGGTAGGCTAGGAAGAACGGCATAGGAACTTCTGAGATGGAGAATGCAGATTTTAAAATGGCAAATGAAATATATCAAAACCAAAAAATGCAGCAATTCTAATTTTCCATACAAATACAGTTCAGAGCTGACCAACACCATTCCAAATCAGAACCTCAGTGCTATGCAGTGTGCAAAGAACCAAACTCTTTGGAATCCTTAAAAAAGCAATAGTGAACAACACAGAGAACATCACTACACACCTACCTTGATTACTGTGCAGTGTCATGGTTTCCCAAGCCCAGTCTCAAAAAATGCAACAGCGTTAGATAATGCATGGAACAGATACTGCATGAGAAGCAATTTAGTAACTTAAGCCAAGGGAGGGTAACCAAGAGAACATGACACAGATCTGAAATCTATGAAAGGCTTAAAAGGGCAGATAACGACTAACTGCTCATTGTCTCTTTTCACGAAAGACCTTGAGACACCAAATGATCCCAGCAGGTAATGCACTAAAAAAAAAAAAAAAAGTGGGAAGTCTTTGTAACTCGAAGCTAGGTTGTGGGACTTCATGCCATCAGATGATGCAGAGAGCACATGATGCAAGGAGGGATATAAGCTAACTCTTTCTAAATACAAAGATTCCACATCTGGCTCAGAAAGTCCCTGGGACAAACTGCTGCAGGTCAAGAAACTACTTGGAGAAAGTAGCATGTTGTAGGTGCCTTACTTCAGTTGTCTCCAGGTGGACCTTGGGTCTAATTCATAGCTTATTTTTTTTAACTTTTAGAGCTCCACACTTCTCTTAATTAGCTATCTTTCTGCAGGAAAAATAGGGAAGAAAAGTACGTAATTTACAAATTTATTTCTAATCTGTAGCTGTGTTCTTTCAGGTCAATGCAGGGTGTACGAGGAGACAACACACAGCTACCATATGGGAAATTGTATAAACAGCATAAAGTAGATTCTCTCTGCTTTCTAATATTTTTCCACATTTTCTTAAATATATCTCTATTTTTTATGTATTTTAATTAATTAATTATATAGCTCTTAGAATGCTGAAAAAATGAAAAATATTAAAACAAAATGCATTGAATAAAAAAGTATATTTAAAATTCCACACAAAAGCAGTAGTCTGATGTGGTTACTCGTAAGTACCAATGCCATGTTCTCCACTATTCACTTTACTTACTTTGTTACTGAATAAACAATGAAATGATGCTTAGGGGTGAAGTTACTGATTTCCCCATAGGTTAAGCTTAAACCTTTCATTAAGTTTAAGCTAGTCACCTTAAATATTTACATTTTTCCTGATGCTTTATGACATTTTCTAGTGTCATTTTTATCAGGTCACTAATATAATCACATACTTTGTGATTTTAAATGTCACTGCAACAACTTGCAAGATTAGACAAAGTATAAAAATCCACAGAACATAGTGGTTTTTTGAGCAGTATCATTCAAGAGAAAGGCTGAAATAAAGGCAAAGACTGTTGCATAACTTAGTAATAAAATTTTTGGTAGTGTCAGCATGACATAGCAGGAGGTGAAATTTATGATTTTCCCTAGAGATGGGGGCAGAAAACTCCTTTGGGTAAAAGGTACAAAATTCATGTATTTTGATAAGCCTGGATCCAACAAAGAAAAAAAGGACCTTAATAGCAGATTTCTGGATCCCCACGTACCAAAAAGTTAAGGAACCTAATGATTTGTCCCTTCATGAAGAACCTGTTTTCTCCAAGATCATATAAAGCAGCTAATATTAGTACACTGTATGCCCATAGCAGGAAAAACAACTGAAATTCAACATTGGAAGTAAAGAAGGAATGGCAATGTTCCCACCCACACAGAAAGATCGGCATAACGTCAAACTTCAGGACTCAAAAGAGGAACGTGCATTTGCTGGTAAAAAGTACTCTTATATTCTGGCATATAAGTGAGGAAAGAAGAGACATAATGAAAAGACTTGTGATCCTGTGGGGGACCTGTGCTTGAGCAGGCTGTTCCTGAGGGACTGTACCCCATGGAAAGGGACCCACACTGGAGCAGTTAATGGAGAACTGTAGCTGGGAAGGACTCAAATTGCAGAAGTTGGAATAGAGCTGTATTCCATGTGAGACAACCCATGCTGAAGCAGGAGAAGGACTCCTCACCCTGAGCAGCGGCAGAAACAACACGTGATGAACTGACTGTAGCTTCCACTCCTCTGCTGCGGAGGGAGGAGGTAGAGCTGGGAAGGACAGAGGGGTAGGAGGAAGGTGTCTTTAAGATCTGTTTTACATCTCATTATTCTGCTCTGATCTTGTTTAGTGATAAATTCACTTAATTTCCCCAGTTTGAGTCTGTTTTGCCTTTGACAGTATTCAGTGACTGCTCCCTGTTCTTAATCTCAACACATGAACCCTTGTTATATTTTCTCTCCCCTGTCCATTTGAGGAGGGGAGTGAGAGAGTGGCTTTGGTGGTGGATGCCTAGCATCCAGGCAGGGTCAACCCACTACAGAGTTCTTCCAATTAAAGTGTAAGTAAAATACATGTTTCAAAAACACAATAAAACTACTACTGCTGTTTAGATACTTCATATCAAGCTAGCTACGAGAAAAAACACCAGAAGCTGCATGTTAATGTATTTTGGTAAGCTGCAGAATGTGCCATTCACTGGCCTAGGTTCATTACCTTGCCCTATTTAAGCAAAGTTCCTCCTAATTACTCATTATTCGGATTATTGTTCATTATACCTCCTGTGTAAACAGTGCATGCAAGTATATTGCCGTATTGTATCTGGGAGGCAAGAATACCACTCAGATCATTACATCAGATTTATTCTTTCACCTTTCCATCTAAGGGAACTTTATATCTAACTGGCATGCTTAACTAAGAGCAGCTGCATTGCATAAATTTACGCTAGGATAATGACTGTTTTCTGTAATTAGGCTGTCAGAATATTTGGTCTGAAAACTTTAAAATTCATGACATAGCTTACTTGTCTAGAAAAAGCAGAAGTTTACAAAATAAGTCTCCTTATTCAACATTATACCTCCACCCCAAAAAAATATCTATGTAACAAAACCCAAAACTAAACAAAAAAAACCCAAACCAAAACACAAAAACACCAACCTCCCCGAATCTCTCTGACAGTAATCTTAAAGCAAACAAGTTAACAAACTTAATACTTTATTTTAAGCAGCTTGCTAGCTTTTAATTTCAATAAGAACCAGTAACTAACACAATTAAGAGTAAAAAGCCTCCTATCTCTAGTTCTTGCATGCCACACAAACACTGAAAAACTTCCATTTTTCCATCCCACTTCCCTCTAATTTTTACAGCAGACAATTCATGAAATTTTACAATAGTTTTGATAGTTGACTACTCAAGCTTCTATTTTAAGCATTTAAAGCCAGTCTTAATTTTCGATGGTAGGTACACACATTGTTTGACAGTCCTTGCATTATTAGAATTTAACAGCAAAAACATATTCTAAATTTTTCTTAGTGCTACAGTTACATTCCTTACTCTGCATTTGGCAGAACACTTACAGTAAAAAATGTAATTATATAGTCAATAAATATTCTTTATTATACTATTCTGGATATTTTTAATATCATAACATCTGAATTAGTACCATCCTTCCCTAAAGCACAAATCACTATTCATGTAAGTGATACATTATGCTGTGTCTATGGGACTATCTTTCAAAAGTATTCATAAATTATACATAAAGGTGCAGGCCTAAAAATATTCAAGTGGTTTGATATAGTGAGTATTAGGCTTGGCTTTCTTGCATTTATGAGGGATCCTGCAAGATACAACAAGTCACAGTACCAACACAAGCCTCCAAGACTTTGTTTAATGAAACAAGGAAAGAGAAGTAGCTTTGGAAAACAACACAGGAGGTTTTTCTTCTGATATGTTAATACAATTACAAGGATTAAAATTAGCAAATAGTAAATCTAGTAGAGCTCCAGTTCTATAAGCATGCAAGAGCTTGGAGTTTCTTTGCATGCACAAGTTACTCATAATTCTCCAAAGAGAGCAGTGTATTGACTGAACATCAAATTAAAATTAACAGCAGATGGGAAGCATTCTCTTCCAATCAAAAATAAAAGCAAGCAGCATACTGGATTTGCTTTACCAAAGGCTTAGAAAGCTCCTACATTCTTGGTCCAAAGACACAAAAATGTGCTTTTCTAAAAGTTATGATTATCTACAGCAGGGTTTTCCCATTGCTACGGAAAAATGGTCAATGCAAAGTTTTAAAACCACTATTAGGATAAAGTAAGAGTTCTTCTGTAAAATGAAAAGGACAAAAATAATTACTTACTATCTACAACTCTTCGTGTCATGTTACAAGGAAGTATAACCGCATAAAAGCTTCTGCTCATCTTTCATATGAGGTACCTTGAAGGTTTTTCTAACAAATTTATTGTAAGTAAATAAAGATTGGGTTAGCTCAAGTGAAAATTTCAGTATCCTTCATGTTAACCTCTGCTCTTGTGCATTTGCACTGAATATGCTACAGCATCCCACATTCTATGGCTTACAATACCTCTTAGCAACAAATCCTGTAGCCTTCTTACACAAGTTCTCCTTGTATGGTAGTGGCAAGAACTACAGTTCTCCCACAAATTAAGAAACATGAGGAGATGATACAGGATGGAGAATTAGTTTTCTGGATGACAAATACCATCTGGGCTATGTATTTACCAGTGACACACAGTGTTTTGCCAGTCTGAAAAATGCAAAAGTATTGATTTTTACTTAAGTACCTTCTGTATTCAAACAGCACAAAATTGAAATATACACTCTAATGTTGATTTTTAAATATTCATTTGGAGATTTTGTTCTCCATGACAGTATTCACATAGTATTAAATAGCATCATAGCAATATCAAATTTCAGGTTTCAAGATATTGAAGACAGTAACCATCTGGTAATAATAAAAAGGCTAAAATGAAAAAACATCTGTATCATAGCTATTCACTAGACATGTCTACTTTCTGTTGTTATTGATTTGTAGTTTTTCCTATGATCAAGTTCTATACAGTTAAAAAAAAAAAAAAAAAAAGAAAAGAAAAAAAGGCTTGCACAACTTTCTCCCCTAAGGACATTACCTCATGATGTATTTTAATGTGATGCTAAGGCCTTCCCTGCCTATTCATTCATTCATCACCCTGCATGTTCCAGCTCTGCTTACAGGATTTATTTTATCTTTTTATCTTGTTTAAATCAATTCTTCCAGACTTCCAATCATGATCGTGGTACTTTAAGTCCCTCTAGCCTACTCAGAACATAGTAAGCAG
>NW_008660954.1:46925-62637 GCF_000695815.1 Acanthisitta chloris | reverse complement strand
TGACCTGTGAACCACACAGAAAGTACTAAGTACTTTCTGCTCTGCCTTTTCAGAATTCTCAGTTCTCCAACTTTAAAAACAGCCCTGCTTTAAAACAATCCACAGCTCTCAAAGGGTGGAAGTAATTTTTGCTTGTGTTTTTCACATCACACAGCTTGCCTCTGCTGAGTGCAAATACAAAATGCAGACATTCGACTGCATGGTTCCAAATTTTTTAAAACTGAGTTTGAACAGCAAAGCTAGGCTTTTAATTCTTTCAGAAGTCAATAAAGAGATTTACCATATCTTCAGATAAATGACAAACCACAGGTTCTTCTGTACCTTCCAATTTTCAAGGGACAGGATTCAAAGCATTGAGAGATACAAAATAACTGCCCAGTAATACCACGCAGAGGTTTATAGGAGAATCTGTTCCCTGATGAGCATTTTCCTTTCACAAAACCTTTTTGTATGTATTTTAAAAGACATGACAGTGACAGTCAAATGAGTACTTCCTATACAAACTTTTACAGCTACTTCAGTTTGAGAATAAAACAGGAAACTTCAGAGACAGGTACCTGAGCCTTCTCAGGAGAGAGTACTTCATCACACTGAGTAGAAAATACTCAGAATACAGCCAAAGTTCAATCCATTAACAAAAAGTGACAATATGAAGGTGAGAATGATATATCAGTCAAACTATATATGTAAAAAGATGAGATTTACACTTAATAAAACAATAATGAAATTTCAATGTTGAGTTTCAATTCAACTAAACACATTTTTATCCACTCCTAAGTTCTTTACTCAGAGAACTCTGGATCAGTGTTTTTCAACCATGGGTCCTATGGGCTACCTCTCAGGGTCCCTGTGAGGAAAGCAACATGAGACTGTGATAGTTTCACTACTGGTTTCCGCACTACATTCTAAAAAAGAAAAGAGAACCCCTAGGGGCTTGCAAGTAAAAAAAAAGTTAGGTTGATTCAGGTCAGTTTAACTACTGCAATAATTCAACTTTATCTTACAGAAGAGGGTACTGAGGATTCTCTGAAAATCCAATTAAAAATACACTTGAACTGTCAAGGCTCACTTGCATTTTATACATATATATATATGTGTAAATATATGAGAGGCAACCTACCAGCTGCAGCTTCCTTACGTTACCTCGAATCCATGATGAGTCATTGAAGAAGCTAGACATACTGCAAGGCTGGTTTTGGTGAATGATCACAACTAGGAATTAGCAAGCATTGGAGGGATAAGAAAAACCAAGCAGAATTTGGGAAGATCGCATATTTCTAGTCAAATACACATTTCAAACTAGAACTTAACTCTTCCTACGTCTTCAAATGCTGTGGTGGGATTAATGTCAGGAGGAAGTAAGGTACGATGGGTTGTCATGCTATTGTACTTAGTGATCAATAAATAGATTTCTGTGCTTTTAGAAACATTTTTTATTACACCGTACAGCAGCACAACATCCAAATAAATAGATTTCTGTGCTTTTAGAAATATTTTTTTATTACACCGTACAGTAGCACAACATCCGAGCAAAGCAATTATGAATACTGCACCTAAAGAAAGGCAATGAAATGCAAACATACACACCCTTAAATACTGAAAAGCCATGCACCAGAGTGGTTCCACAAAAATGAAAATGCAACAGCTGAAAATGACTCGCATCTAAAATACACTTTTGAAAAATATTATCCTCACTTGAATTTATTAAGTTCAGAAGAATAAAAATCTCTTTGGCAATTGATCATCTTAGAAACAAGATGAGAAAATGCCACCTACTGAATTCATGAGCAATCTTTCTGTTTATCACGTCTGCATTTCACTGTGAGACTTCCTAAGCAGAGTAATAAAAAGGAGATAGAAGACATCAGCCTAGTGTAAAGCCAGACTTACCCTCACTACTGGTTGGCCCTTCAAATAGAAAAGCAGCAGTCACACCCATTGGCCTGAGCTGGAGAGACCCCAGGGTCTCTGGGCTGAGCAGAAGCCCCAGATGCTGCTAGAGATGGTGATTGCTTATAATATCCCTTAGCAAAAACAATCAATCAAGGAACTTGCTCTAAAAGTCTTTTTCTGAATAAAAATGGCAAACTTATTTGTAATCATCACAGAATGCATGAAAGAAAACTAAAGCTATAGCTCAATGGTTCAATTAATACAAATTTCTTTCAGTACTTGAGTTCACTGCAGTTGAGAAAGACTTCTTCTCCTTCATTGATATAAGGGTAGTATCTTTGATGAAAAGATGTAGAAGTGAACATGGCTACCAGATGAATGATATGTCATTAAAGAAGAGCCAGATTCATGACTCTCATCACTTCAGTATAATGAGAAATGTTATAACCTCAGCACAACGCCGCTGTAAATGAACATGAAAATGTCAAGAGACTGTCAGCTGGAGAGGACTATACATACATGCCAGATGCAGACAAACTGTGGAAGAGGTTCAGTGAGTACACAGAGAAAGCATAATCCAATGTATTTTATAATATTAAGTACTAAGAGAAATGTGACACTGATTACATTATCATTTAAATCTTTTAATCTGAAAATGTGTCTTCTTGTGTGATTTTTCTACTATTAAAAAAAAGTAGTTTAAAATGTATAATAAAGTTTTCCTAATTCAGACTGAGTAATATTTTGTTGGGTATAGTGAATCAAATTACTTCCTCCAGCTTTTGTCATCTGCTATGTCCTGAGAATCAAGCACACAGCCTGTACACGTTTCAAATAACTAGGAAAGAAAAAATTGCTAGGACAACTCAAAGTTATAAGTAATTTTTGCTTACTTGACAGTAACAGCTCAAAGTAGAAAAGCATGTATCAGCTGATTTGATCATAGAAACATGACTCCATATTAAGACCATCCTCCAAAATAGCAGAAAGTGTAGCTTTCTTAGAAAAGCCCTCTATGCAGTTTCTCTACAATTCAGTTATCTGGACCGTAGACTCATTTTGCTTCTTCCTTCCATGTCTATAAATAAATAATGAAAAAAAGCTATTGCATGAGGTGCTACATGACAAGAGGTCACATGACTTAAAGTGTGACCAAGTTCATAGTGGAAACTGTGAACTTCATTTCACAGTGCAGCCTAGCATCCATTAACAGTGCACTTACTCATGGTTCTGTGGGCCCAGAACCGTGGACATAAATTTTAAAGGGCAGTCATAGTAGAAAGGTCTATTGTGCACTTTTTCAGAGGTCCATTTTTAAGATGCTTCCCAAAAGAAAAAAAGAAACCCTCTTCTTTAGCTACATATTATTTGCAGACTTTCCTTGATACCTTTGATAATCTTGTACCAGACTGATGACTGCATTTTGTTGTCTTTGAATTTTTTCACAGGAAAAGTCTTTCATAAAACAGACATCTTCATGTATGAACAACCGCACAGCCTGGCAGAGCACACATGGGCCATTACTACTGCAGTGTTTTCCTAAATATTCTCACTGCTACTGAAAGGTCAAAGCAGCACCCTGTACAGGTGCTTAACACAGTATTATAATATATTCCCAGTGAAGAGCTCAAAAACTTTGTGCTGGCCAGATGGGTGCTTATGAAAGTAGGTACCTTTGCTATTGCTTTTTATCAGGTAATGAAAATAACAAAGAGACCAATGTGAATACAACACAGCAAATGAAATTATTCAATTCTCTCAACTGAATTCACCTCCTTGCTTCTCTGAAAGCAGGAAGTCTCCTCTTCTGAGATAAAATACAAATGCCATGCCTCCTGCAATGATAAGGGCTTACTGTCTCTTTGAATAGTTTTTCAATGAGACACACCCATAAGATTAGAAAAATGACAGCTGGAAATAGACATGGAAATGTATGTGCATTTTGTGACTTGTTTACCCCTTTGATCTTCATCAAATGATTAACAGAGGCACTATTCTTATGAGTTGGGAATTATGAAGAATACATATAGTCAAGATCAAACATCTAGTCAGAAATTGTGCTTATGTGTGGAACACTGTGTCAACCAATCTGCTGTGATTTTCCTGGGTTTCTTTGTAAGTTTTAAACATTTACAGAAGGTAGCCCCAAAAATGAGATAATGCATATGCCGTAGTAAAGTTTCATCAGATAATTGTATACTGAAACATTTTAAATTTGTTTCTCTGGACATGTACTGTTCAACTTTGGAGTTACATGAGAAATACCACTGTTTTCTGTAAGTGCCTACAAATTTGATGTTTAAGACTTTTATACAAGTAGCTAATGCTTTGTTCTATCAGCATCCCAAATAACACTGCTACAGATCTTTTAGCTCCCCAGAAATAGAAAGAATGGTGGATTATGTAAAAATTCTCAATGCATTTTCATTCTATCAGTCAGTGAATGCATTATTAGTGGCTCGTGGTTTATTCTCTTCTAAGAAGACAGCTTGAGATGTCAACTAAGATGAAAGTTCACTCCTAGAAAACTAATAGATTTAAGCAAACTGTTTACATGTGGAAGAGGCATGTGGCTTTGATTTTAAAATCTAGCATGCCTATACCACTTTTTCTCATAAATACTTTCTATTTGTTAAGCCAAACACACTAGAAATTAAAGCTCTGTAACTTTCAAAACAACTTTACCAAGTCTTCATTAGAAGTTTACTGTAAAGAGCTCTCTATGAATAGGGGAATATTTCTAAAACAAACAAAAAAAATCTGCATTAACCAAACAATCATGGCATGGACCAGATCACAACAAGGTGGAATGACTGTGAGATTCCCTTCAAAGCTGCATTTCTTTACCTAAACGAAAACACCAGCATAGATGCATCCAGAGCATGCAAGTAAGGCAGCTCAGAGAACTTTTCCTATCTGTATCTGCAGTAAGTATTGTGTGATCATATGAAGCCTGTGCACAGAATGAAAAAGTAGATTTATCCTGTCAAGTGAAACCACATAAGTAAAACTCATCACCGAACATTCATTTAATTTGGCTTTGTTTACTGTTAAATATTTTTTATTTCCTCTGATTTAAACCTCATAAAAATCAATAATCAAGATTCAGTATTTATAGTCAAAATTCGGAAGAAGCAGTGCACTGACAAAAAAAAGAAAACAAGCAATAACAACACACACACAGAACATGGGGCTCAACATATTTCATTTGCTTTCGTGGCTTCTGGAGTTGGCTGTCTCACACATGGACCTCTTGGAGTCTTCATGGGCAACCACACACACACAGGTGTAGCCATCTAGAACACTTACCTTTTGTTCATGTTGCTTTATTCAGATCTCTACAGTTACATTTCCTACTTTTTTATAAAAGTACTTGAAGTTCATGAAGTTACAAGACTTACACTCATGAAAGCACTCACCATCGGTTTTATAAGTACTTCAAAGTTTCTGGGTTAAATTTAAGACTTAAATTGATATGCAAAAAATAAGATGAAAGCTTAGATACTTTGAGAACTATAAGGAATATTTTGTGTATCAAGAAAAAATAATCATTTAATTTAATGAAGTGCAGTGTCTTTCTAGTCCATTAAATTACAGCAGTCTTTTAATAACTTCACATTTTTCTAAATAGCATGAAGCAGAATGACTAAAAAGAGGTCTTTCATTTTAGTAAGAAATTAATCTATTTGTTTTAATGAGGGTTAACCATGCTGGTTCTTATTTCAGTGACATGGAGCCTCACAGAAGAAAGCAATTATTAAACAACTCAAAGCATCTGTGTGTAGGCTGGCACAGACACTTATTCTAAAAGGAAGACATATTCTAAAAAACCCTCTACCCTGAAGTCTTCCACTTCCATATATTCCATATTCCACTTCAGTACAAATACTCCACATCTGGAAAATCCTTATTAGAATATTTCGGACTTTAGTAAGTAAGGTAAATTGCATAATGTCATCAATGGTGCTGCAGGAGTGACAAGACTATGCATGGATAAAACAACTTGCTTGTGCTGTTACACAGTAGTCTTGCCCTAATACTTATAAAGTCTGGCTAATGAACCTATATTTCAAGGCCTACCAACTCTTAAAATACAATAAGCTCTATAAAATACTTGCTAAGGACAGCAATCTTTCTGTATAGTATCCTTTTTCTAGCGTGTTCCATGTTTAAAGGTCCAGTTGCCTCACTGACCATCGTCAGGGCTTCAGCAACATGATTTCATTAACTAAGTAGATACTCACTGACTGACATCTGAAACAAAACCTCCAGAGAGACTCTCTCTCTTTTCAACTTCAGTAGCAAGGGAATCAGTCATAACTGGCTACACAGCACTGGATTTTAAATTCTAATCCATACAAAACAAAGGATGGAGGTAACAATCATCTTGGTTTATAAGATATACCATTTGACTACCCACCAGTAACTTTTGATCTATTTAGCAAATTTCAACTTAATACAATAGCAGGTGAAGCTTTTGAACATGCAAAGGTCCACATTTTGTGCCCAACACTCATGAGGTAAAGAAGAGTCCTTGAATGTATGTATCAAAGGAATAACAATTTAAATTCATCCTCTTATTAGTTAAAAAACATACAGTAACCAGCAAATAAGAAAATCTAAGTCTAAACCAGAAACAGCATGGAGTGACAACTGTGAAGACAAAAAAGCTAGGAACAGAGAAAAGAGCATATATAAACAAACTATAAAGAAAATAAACTTCATAGTTTCCCTGCCCATGCAAAAACCTGTTTTTAAGAAAAGCTTTCAGAACAGACCCTTTTTGTGTTCAGGGTATTATCTCATGGAATTATTAAAACATTTTCATGTCACCCTCAAATTTAGGACTGACTACACAGTCTTCCGTTTGCTATGATTCATACACATGACTTTTCAAAATGAAATCATTAAGATATGACAGACAGAAGGTTACAACCTTCACAAAAATTTTCAGTTAAATCACAGGAAAACAACTGAGTTTTTCTAACACCTTAATTCCCATTTACTTTCTAGTTTAATTGTCATACATTGTGTTTCCTAGTTACAAGCTCAGTTTGCTAGTAATTAGCATATTACATTTCGGAACACCTAGTTTATAAGGTCTTCGGGGAAAGGAATTTACCTTTCAGTGAATCTTACTGCAAAGCATACAGATGCTTTTGTAAAATGAATAATGAATAAAATACAGTGAAGAGAGCTAGAAAATATGCTATTACTTGACTGATTTACAGTTCATGCCTGACTGTTTAATAACCCTCTTTTACCTGTTTCAGATACCTTTACTGCTTTTTGACACACATATTTCTATTCTTCTACATATAAAAGAAGAAACAGAGTATCTACTGGAGAAAAAGACAGAGGATGGAAACAAACTGAAAGGTAACCTTAGAAAATGAGATTGTTTTATTTTCTAAGAAACTCACACTTCCATTAATTATACACAGGTACTTATATGAAAGAGCATAAAACAGTACAGTCAATTTAAAACTGTACAACTGAATCCCAAGGGCAACAAATCAATTCTATTTCATTGGAATAGACTACCCTTACAGCAGTCCTACTAAAACCAAAAGAAATGCTTGCAAAACAGGGCATAACTTCTTATGAATGAAGGTGTCAGAATCTGTCCTTTAATCTAGAATGCTATTTAAAGGATTATTTGTACTAATGCAACAACTAAATTAGTTTGCAAAATGCATTATATAAACAAATTAGTCACATAGATTTCTCTTAAGCTTGTAGAGAGGACAGAGGAAATAACATTGATTATTTCTGCTATAGCCATCATTAACATTGAGGTTCAGGACTGCAGAAGGGAGCATTTAAATTTAAATCTCTCTACTTCAAACTTTTAAAGGAGCCTCTGATATACAGGTCATGTTAGAAGTTGAAATCTAAATCTATCATCAAGGAAATTTCACTGATACATGGTAAAACACATACAAAATACCAAGTTCAGGTAATACAAACCCACTGGGAAATATTTTAAAAGTAACAGAGCAGCACAGACAAGGCTTGTATGTGTACGATAGTTACTCATAAGCATGCTCAGCCATGCAAATGTGTTCAAAAACCTCAAGATAAATCTAGCATTAAAAATTAATATCAAAACTACAACATGAATTTCCTATTTCTTCAATTTCGTTAGGATCAAAATTTCAGTCAACTGTTTACCTAGACACAGATGAGAACACTGAAACTAAACTGAGGAACTAGAGGAAAGAAAAAAGTCTTTCTGTTAACTTCAGCCTCTGCCCTGCCTTTGGGCTAACTGCTCCTCACTCTGCTGAGTTGGCATTTTTTAAAGCCACATTCTGCCTTTCACTGTCGGAAACCACTGAACACAGCATTTTGAGACCTCTAAGAACTGCAAAGTAAGGAACTATAAATAAAAGCTTAATTCATCTCAAGGTACTATTTCTGAGCTTTTTTTAATCTTATTGATTTTATTAAATAGGCTGAACTTAGATCACTTAGAAAATCTGCCCATTTTCTTGAGCCAATCCCCCTCAAAATTTAATATGATAGTAATAGTATACTGAGATAGGATTAGTTGTAATCAATCATTTTGTTTGTAATTGAATGAACACTGGCAATTAAAGAACAGCAGATGTCAATACTTGTACAGATAGCCATAAAGTTCCAAATTAGTATCTGCCTCCAATTCCATTAATGAAGACATACTCTCATTCCCTAATGGCTACTCAAAGTGATACAAGAGGAAATACTTGCAATATTTGTAGAAACCTTACCCTATTTGACTTTTAATACCAAACTGCTTTACAAAGGAAAAGGATTCAAAGAGAATAATGAAATATTATTCATGTTTATGTATTAATGATTAATTATTCAGTTACATAGTCCTTGGGGCACATTTTTAAGCAGCCCATGCTCCTGGGGAAGATGTTTCCCAGCTGCTGCTTTTCCCATTGGGGTGACAAGCAGTGGGGGCTTCTCTTCAGGCCTCCATGGAACTGAGGATGGGGCACATACTACCTGAACTGCTTCCAACCTCCTAATGAAAAACATGCAATTTAGATAATTTTTTCTTATTTAGACTACTGGAGAAACCATGAGAAGATAGTAATAATGCTGGAACCTCTGGTAAAGAGAGACTGGGCAGACAATCGATTAAAACCTGACAGTTGAGGTTTAACCTCCTGATTTCTTATGACTATATGTGCAAGACAAGGTTTCTCACAACTGTTGCTGCCTAATTTCTACAAGAACATAGATGAGCCAGAGAGTCTCAGTCCAGTTCACAGACAACATACAAATCACCAAGCAGTAGCTGTCATAGTCTTAATTGACACAGATCCTGAGCAAAAGTAGCTTACTCAAACTGAACAGCATGAGGAAGGATCCAGCTAACCTAACAAATAGTACTGTTATACACCTTTCAATTTTCAATACACTTCTGTTAATACCATTTCATTTTATTGCAAATTGCTTTCTTCCACTGGACAGTCATCTGTCTTTGGTTTTATATACTATGAAAAGAAAGTAATAGTTCTTTTTTCTGTGCCCTTCATTTTTTAGATTTCACACTATTTGACACTATGGACAGCTTCTTAGGAAACAGTAAGCAGACATATTCTATGTGTATTTGTATACAGTTTAGTTAACATGATACACAAGAAGTCTACTATGTGAATTAAATTATTTCAGTTTTACTACTGGTGTCACCTTAAGAATGTAGATTTGAAACCAGATTTACTGAAGCAGAGCGATAACTGGATTCCATTTAAAAATTAAAGGTTGATATTTCTGTAGTTCTATGTAAGAATTTTTTTCTCCCTTTGTTAAGGCAGTTAATTTGCAATAGTCTGCAAATCAGCATGATGCTGGTAGCTCCTAAAGAAGTTATCGGACTCAGGGACAGTTCATCTATTATACACAATCATCCAGAAAGGAAGAGAAGGAACTTTACTAAAGCAACTACCTCACAAAGCAGCATTTTAACTTCAACGTATACAATTATCTACATTAGATTTTACAGTGCTCACATTAAAGCAGATGCCTGAAATATGGGGGGGGGAAAGGTAGAAGGAACCAGAATCAGACCTGGCTTGCACTGAGTACCTAAATTCATTTACTATATTTATTATCTTTTTCTGAAAATATTATCTAAATCTAGAAGTGTCAGAGGTAGTATCACAATAAATTTTATGGCTGCCTCATAAGTAATGGGAATGTACTTTTTTATTCAATTGAAAGTTTTAATATGATGCAATAGGAATTCACAACATGAATGGTATTTTTCACACTTAGGCAGAATACACAAAACCATCCCACATTAATTTATTCTAAAAAGAACCTAGGAGGAAGCTTAAGCATAATTTGGTTTTATTTTAGGGAATTTCCTAACTTTTGAGATCTACTTTGAAGAGAGGAGGTAACCTTTTGTGTTGTGTAGAAATGAAATTTCATAATTCCACTCCATCTATGCATTCTGCAGTGCTTCGGGTTCTTGAATGTATATCATTTTTCACTACACATAAAGTGAAAACCCAAGAAAACAAGTTTGCCCATGGTGCAAGTACTGCTTCATACTTGTGATAAATTGTCTTCCACACTGGAAGCCCTAACTAGGGATTCTTTTTTATGGTCCTAGGCTAATACATGTAACCACAAGAAAAGCAGAACAACAGCAGTATAAGGCTGAGGCTGAGAGAAGTTCAACAGCTAAAACCATTTGAAGAAACAATTTGGGGAAAAATAAAGAAAGAGAGAGAGAGGAAGAAAAAAGAAAAAACAATCGCAGGAAACAGAAAAAATGCACTTAATTGATATTTATTATATTCCAGTTCTCCTAAAAGGATTAGTGACCTTTTGCTTGCATTTATTCAAGCACTTTCCAAATGCAATTTTTTTTTACTGTGTAGTATATATTAAAGCAGATTCAAGAAGTGTACTTTTTCAGAAACTTCGAGAGTCTGAAAATTGGTTTGCCTGCATTCAGTTTTCTGCTGCCATCAATTCAGCAATTCTAGGTATTTAGGAGATGAAAGATGAGGGGGTGAGCAACTTACAAAATAGAATTTTTCAATTCAATTTAAAAATATTTTACATATGCCTACCTGCATGTACACAATTCAACCAGATAAAACAGATAAAATATTTATAGACTTCTATGCACTTTTATAAGAGATGCACTAGTCCTCAAAAACAGGTTGGATTATTAAGATCTACTACTTTTTACTTTAAAACAAACTACACTTCGACATTGACTTTTAGAAATTACTAAGAAGTTTGTACTCTAAATTAGAGTTAAAAATGCAATCTTATCTGAAGGTATTTTTCATTAATGAACATATTTCAGAAAACATCACTATGGAATTACTCTTCCAACATGTGCCATCCCAAGCCACACTTGCTACAGAAATTGCTATAAAATGGCACATTTGTAACATGTACCATTAATGTATAAGGGCACACTGGTAACATGTACCATTAATGGAATTATAAAATGCCTGCCAATACTAAGCTGTACAGAAAAAAATACTTAAAGAAAGCATAATTGAAGACTCATTTAAAAAGTCTGGACTGCTCAAGTTATAATCAGTCCATTAACATGCTTTCAATTGACATTAAAGAATTTTCTCAATTTGTTTCCACCTTTC
Source organism: Acanthisitta chloris (assembly GCF_000695815.1). Taxonomy (NCBI): domain Eukaryota; kingdom Metazoa; phylum Chordata; class Aves; order Passeriformes; family Acanthisittidae; genus Acanthisitta; species Acanthisitta chloris. The sequence continues at coordinate 51,121 of NW_008660954.1, read as the reverse complement.
CTTTTTGACTCAGGTACATAATTCATAAGCCAAATACTAATCTTTTATTTTCAAGGGCAGGAGACCAGACAGGGGAAGCATGACTACACTTGTGTTCATACATTCAATGAAAAACTATTAATTCACTACTTTCATAACTATCCATGAAAAACATGGGGAAAAATTAAAATCAGGCAGATAAATAGTTATAATAACATAAATTAACTCCTTATCCCACTTAAGTGAAAGCTACTAGGTACCATGCAGACAGACATGATAGAAATACTTATAATAATGTATGTGATTTTGTAGTGATCCTGACACTAACAATATACTGTGGATAAGTTAGAGGAAAAAATGCAGAGACCACTAGCATTGGGAAGAGTCACGACAACATTTTATGGTAAGTCATTCAGCTGTTTCATTGCAATTAGTAAAGAATTTGTTTTCTTTTAAAAGGAAAAAATTACAACAAAACAAACCAAAACAAACTGAAAGACTCATACATATATAGTGGAACAGCCCATTCTTCCATATGAAGTCAACAAATTATGCATAACTACTTCTGAATCTCCTAGGACAATAAGCCATTTAAACCTTAATAGCTAGATGCAGAGAAATAAAACCATGAATTTTGATCATGTATCTTCTCATTAAAGACCAAAGACTGAATACCAAAGAATAAGCTCATACCCTGCATGTATGTGTGGCAAAGTATTGGTAACCAAGCAACCAGCAGGAAACATGTCACAGAGAAAAAGCATATTTACAGTCCTAACAGTCTCTCATTTATACACAGCTATAGATACCAGCCACAAGAGGAGAGGATCAGAAAGCAGCACAAAGCAGTCACTGCACCTTTTATCTTTTTTTTTTTTCATTTTGATTTACTACAGATATTGCCTGGGTTTAACTGGATTAATTTCATATGACAATAGCTGTCTTAATTCTCTTAATTCTTAATAAAATAAGTAGCATACCTAAATTCTGCATGAATAGATGCACAAATAGAGAACGAATCCTAAACTTATTTCCTACTTGTTTGGTTTTGTATTTCAGAGGATTCTGGATGTGAATTATTCACTTTTCCTGAAAGATCAACAGGACACTCAGGAAGAATACATATTATTAAACAAACATAAATATAGAGCATATATATGTTCAGCAAATTATCCATGCAAAGACAATTATTCACATACATCACATACTCAGAGAGTTCTATCCTTAGCCTTGAAGTTTTAAAGATTTTATACAAAGTACCCAAGTTTATTAAAACCCCAAAGGCAGAAATAATATTTTTGTTAATTTATTTGTCTCTTTTAAACAAACAAATGGCAAATAGGAAGGTTTGCAGATATACTGAAGTGTTTCTGAGAACACAAGTATAGCAGAAGTCTAGCAATGTTTCTTCAAACAAAAGGATTCTCAAGGCTCAAGGGAGCAGAGAAGGAATGAAGTGCTAAATACATTTTTATTCTTATGTTCCTTTTTTATTATTTTGACATTGCCATCTAGTGTTTACCGAAACACAACCATTAATGCATGCACATTGATCAAGCAGGGAAAGCAGTGATGACCCTGGTCCTTGCTACACCTAACAGATACCTGCCAAACACACCAGAACACACACACACACACTAGACAGAAGTCTTTTGATTTGAATTTTGATTTGGAGGAAAGGAAGTCTTTCAGGGCAGATTTCTGCTTCCTCAGAAGCCTTCCATGTTGAAGATTCACTCCTACATAGCATACATATTTTCTATTTTTGATACAGATATTCGTGCTAAATAAAGTCTATCACTTAAATGGATAAAAATAGCAAAAGGGATTTCTCCTAATTTCTAATAAATTTACTGCTTTGTAATAAAAATTTAAAAATACACTAATTATACAGCCATCTGCAAGCCCGGTATGTAATTCAGTATTTTCTGATCACCATGATACTTGTACTCCTTATTATAATCATACATAGAACTTAAATCATGCACACTGAATTACACATTATTAACTCATGGAAGACTTAATAAAATGACAATATAACTAATCTAGAATATTGCACTGTTTTAGGCCCTCAGAACAGGCACTGATAAACAGCAACAAGTTCAGCAGAGAGACACTAGTATGGCTGGGGCTGGACACTTGTCCTGTGAGGAAAGGCTGAGGAAACCAGGCCTGTTCAGCCAGCACAAGAGACAGCTGTGGGGCAGATCTAACAACAGCCTGCCAGTACCTATGGGGAGGTTACCAGGATGATTGAGCCAGGCTGTTTGATGTGCATGGAGGGAAGAACACGAAGCAACAGGGCTAAATTGAAATGAGAGGTTCAGACTGGATATAAGCAAAAACATTTTCACTGTGAGTTTGACAGTGGAGTAGGTTACACTGCTGCCAAACTTTTTGATTCCTACTGGATAAAGCCCTGTCCAACAGTCTGACCACAGCTGACCTTGCTTTGCTCAAGAGCTTGGATTAGAGACCTCCTGAGGATTCTGCCAACCTGAACTATCCTGTGATCCTACAACATCCATACAGCTTCACAAAATCACAGAATCATTTAGGCTGGAAAAGACCTCCAAGACCATCAAGTCCAACCTCTGACTGATCACCAACTTGTCAACTAGACCACAGAACTAAGTGCCTGTCCAATCGTTTCTTGAACACCTCCAGAGATGGTAACTCCACCACCTTCCTGGACATTACATTCCAATGCTTTCCATGAACAAATTCTTCCTGATGTCCAAACATCAAACATACAAATATCATCAAACTATTTCATTGTTTTCCTTTACAACATAAGAATGGTGGCACTTATTCAGACTGATGGTCAATTACACAGTATCTCACCTCCATGCATGGTCACAACTAGCTGTCTAGGGCAAAGTGAAACAACAGAAGGATACTCTCTCCTCCCTTGAGGTTCAACGAAGTGAACTTTTGAAATTGACAATACTTTCAGAATACTCCAGCTTCCAAGTGCTGTAAAATATATTAGTTATCCAGTCAGAGGCGATATAGTTAGCATTGGTTTATGGAAAAAAAAAAAAAAGGACATTCAAAGCTTCAATTTTCTTCCTTTCACCTGTTGACACCTTTCCTCTCTGCTCAGCACAAGAGCAATTCCTTACATTCTTTGTTCATGTTTATTCAAAAAACTACAACACAACTAGTAACAGAGATAATAAGAAAAGAATAGCATCTTTAATTACTCTTACACTAGATCCTGTGCATGCTTCCACTCCGCGTTTTTTTTTTGTCACAGCACACTCTTGCTCTGTACCTTGATGATACCAGGATCATCTATTTACTTCTACCCCTATCTGAAGTACCAAATACACAAGAACATGTTTAACAAATTGCTGGGTAACCTCTTTTTACTAGGCCAAATTCAGTGTTTATATAGTTTGGGCTCGCTAGGGTTTCTTTTCTGCTCATTTTTTAAAGTGTCTGCTTTCTTTTTCTTCCTTTTTTCAGTCTTTGTCCTCTCAAATTATTTTCCTTTGTTTTCCACCATAATGACGATCATGGATCAGTAGTGCAAAAATGGGAAGATGAGAATAATTATGGCAAAACCTCTTCATCATCTGTTTTTTCATCATGATAAATAGAATCGCAATAAGTGTCCACTCGGACAATAAACAAATCCATCCAATTTTTAATGAGAGAACCCCAAAGATATAATATTTTACAATTTAATACATGCATCCTACAACAACTCACTTTTCTGTGTCAAGTGCCAGAGTTTCTAAGAGATTTATTATTTAATCATAAATGTTGAGAAAATTCAGTGCCAAACTCACAAAAAAAAAAAGGTATAAATACATATCATATCTAGTTACAGTTTGTTAGAACAGTGTGTTCCCATACAGGCTTCAGTAAAACAAAATTATACAACTTGCAGTATCATTTAAAAGCATTTATAATTTTTAGTGCACTGAAGTTGCCAAGAAACCCTGAGAAGCAGATGGGCATTACTGCTGTTAAAATGCAACCAGTACACCAGAAAAGAATTGGGTCTGTCATACTGACAGAAGAAATATTTAATATTGCACTTTACTATAATTTAATTTCTTATTTTTATTAACAATTAGTAGGAATGAATGCAATCTTTTCTAATCTGGCTTCCTTAGTAGATTCCACTAGTGGCATCACTGTTTCTAGTCTATTTAAGAATATGATCATAAAAATAAATAAACCACTATCTGGGCAAGAGGCTTATT
>NW_008660954.1:34721-46913 GCF_000695815.1 Acanthisitta chloris | reverse complement strand
CAGCAAGCCACCTGAATCTCTGCCTCTATCTAAAGTTTGTCTTACTGAATGCCATAAACCAAAGTTTGATTAAAATCCCTATTTGTTTAAAAAAAAGATTTAAAAACCCCAACAGCTTCAAAACAAGGACTAAATTCTACACTTACTTTCAACTTTCAAAACATTTCTTCATATTCCATTAATAATATCATCCATTATCATCCTATCATTAATATGAATTAATATCATTATTCATCATTAGTCACTAAAAAAGCAGCCCTCACACCCACTACAAGGTTATAGTCTTTTAATAAAAAATTATAAATTATAAAATTTATGAGAAATATTATTTCAAAGTCACTGTAAGTAATATAAAATTAAGGCTTACTTGAGACAAGCTTTCTATGTTTGATCACTCCAATGTCATTTTTCTGAACATTATTCTCACCAAAGAAGGTGCTTGCTTACTTCAAGACCATCCAATAAAGGATTTCCAAATGTGTATTATATTTTATTTCCACTCTTTAATTGAGGTATAATTTAACATTGTTTAATGTATGTCATATGGATTATCTCAAAATGCTCAATAAACTTTGAAGTTGTCCTACCAGCATGGCCTGCAAAGAAGATTACAGTGATTTGGAACACATATAGGAAATTAAATATCTAAATCAACACTGTCAACATACCTTTCTAACGACTCTCACTACAATTATACAACTATTTTGTTATACCAACAGAACATTCATAACCTCTTTTACTTTCAGAAGTAGATTGCCTGACCTAAAGAAACCATGTTTTATAATAGAGGGTACGTTTTGTACTCAGCCATCCACACTTGTACCAGTTTCAAAGCTGAGATTGTACACTAAGGTGCTACTACAGATTGCAGCATCTCTCTGGCTGTTGGAAGTAAATGTCATCTTTAATTCATTAAACAAACATCACTTCTTTCCTCCTTGGCAGAAAATGCTGTCAGCCATAATATATCTAAGATATTTTTTTAATGTATTTTAGATATTTTTTGCACACATTGTTACTAAGAGGAAAGTGGATGATGAAGAGGGAGGTCTGTGAAGCATGAATATCTATCCATACATCCAAGGAATAATTTTTTTTTAAAAGGCAGCACTCAGCTGTCTTTTAACAGTCTCAACTAATACACAAAATAGTCTCAAAATATTCTTAGGATCTCACTGATTTATAAAGTGCATGAAATTGCTCTCATTCCTCTGATATGTTCCTAAAGCTACTGAAAAGCATGCAACTGTTCCACAGGTTTTAGAAAGTGCTTTTTTTGCTTTTAGAAAGTGATTCATTTACATATCCTGGACCAGCCAAATAAAAGCTGAAACACACAGATAACAGTCAACTCCTACATTCTAAGACTTAATTTCTTTTTTTAATGTCTCTCTGCTTAATATGATATCATAATACCCTTCCCAACCTCCACTACCAGCAGAGGAATGGACAAAAAATATGAATTGACTGGCTACCCCAAAAGAATTAATTCAAATTGTAAAAAAACAGGTGACTGGGAAGATGCATCACCCTGAAAAGGCAGGTCAAAGAAACCTACTAGAGAGACAAAGGACAGAACAACAAAACTGCCAACTGCATACACAGCCAATTCCATTTGAGGGTAGATTTTCATGGAACACTGCTCCATACAAATACCCAGCTGGAAGCAAAGACTGACATTTCTGAAGGTGCTCAAAGGCTCTGGACAAACAGGATCACAGCTTAACTTTCCGTTTCTTCTTATCACACAGTTGGTCATGTCTCTGTAAGAAATATTTTAACTGAATTGATGTGCTATTTTGCTAACTGAATTTTAATGTTCGGCTCTATTTTGAAGCAGCAATCAACAAGATAGGCTTTCCCAAAAAGCAGTTGCCTGAAGTATACTAGAATCAAATGTAGAAGTTGCATGCATTAGGCAAAACAGTGCCAATTCCATTCAGTGCTGATGCAGACGCATCTGTATCGGCTCATGTAAGACACATGTCCCTGCAACTGCAAGATGTGGCCTGAGGCTTTCACTCTGCTTCTGCACAAGCTCTTGATGCCCATGCCTCTCTAGTCTACAAATCTTTCCTCTTCTACCCAAGTATGCTTCACACGTGGGCTGACAGAAGGGAACTAAGATAGCAGTCTTTTGCTGCCATTATGCAGGATGCCTGCAGTGTGGCAGGAGATCATGTGATGAATCACAGAAACATGAATCTTGTGCTCCTCTCTGAGACTTAACATTTATGTAACTGAAAGAAAAGACAGAGATTCCTTAAAAATAAGGCTAAGATAAGGCATAAAGCACGACACTCATAATACAACTGACAAATGCATTCATACATTGAGTCACCCAAAAAAACACATAAAAGTATAATATTTTCATAATTCACCGGCTGAATGGAAATGGAAAATAATGGTTTTTGAGTATCACTTAAATAACTATGTAATTGCTAAAAGTTATTGGGTCTTTCCTCCTGCCCATTCCCACTACAGATGTAGAAAGCAGCACTGGCCACTAAGGTATAAGAGTACACTTTTTGACCTGTAGTTCCAGTGACTAAACCAGAACTGCATGCATGAATAGGTGTTTGAAGATGCTATTTGCATTACCATGGCACGACTCACCAAGAGGCTAATTATCTCCTAATAAATACCTTTACTTGACAAACTTCTTAAAATGCAACTCAAGGAATTGTAACAGCATAATTAAAACACCCAGCATGCAAAGAGATAAGTAATGTATTACATATACATTAGTTTGTCCTCCTTTTGCTTACTCAAATGTTCAAGTGTGGAGTTATTTGATGGTCTATGTTGCAAACAATATCCATTGTTAACTATTTTTCCCTTCTTCCCTTAGTTCCCACAAATGTGGCACCCTTAAAATGATAAAGAAACATGTGGCATCAAAATACAATCTTTCTCAAAATGCTAATATAATTTTAAAATGAGAGTTATAGTGTAGAATCTGTCATGAATGGTTATAGAGGTGCCAGTTCCCAATGCTGCAGCAATAAATCCTCAGGAGGAAAAAGAACCCCAACAACAACCAAACACCAAAACAAAACAAAACACCTTCCTTCTGAGACAGAATCTCAGTCCCTCCTCCACAAGTGGGAAAAGCTGATCAAGCTCAACTCCCAGGATTCATTATTTGAATACTGAAGTGTTGACTAAAATGCAGGAGAATGAAGCTATCAACAACAAATGCCTGTTTGTCTACATAAAACTGCATGACAATGTATCTCATGATGCAGGGACATAAGAAAGTTTCTCATCTGCTCCCATTTTTTGGCCTTTCAACATGCACTCTCAATGGTGCCTTATCCATTGATATTTCTCTTCCAAACAAGAGCAGTACTGGATTCCCTTCTCATTTAGACTTTCTTGATCTATTGTTTGAACTGGCTTTTAATTAGCCTGTGAAATTGAATTAACTACTTCACTCATTCTTCTTACTTCTGTCAAAGGCTCCAGTAGATGCTTTTGAACTGATGAAATGATAGGATTAAAATGCATAAACCAGAAAAGTTTAATTAATAGACTGGACAGTAACATGCATAATTAGTGAGCGCAAACTAAATCGCCAATATTTCTAATATTAATTTATTGATTCATTACTTATTGAGCTAGACTTTAAACTGTACCACTGTAACAGTCCTTCGCCGTGTCCTAATCATCAGGCAAGTCCAAATTGTATTTTTTGTGTACTGATTTTACTTCAAAATTGCCAAGCTTATAAAATGAGTCTTTAGCAAACCCTGTGTCCAATCTGAAAGCAGGAAGAAAGGACTTCTTTCCCCACACAGTACACGTACAAAAGCAGACATACAGCAGGAAGATTACAGAGGTTTTTGAATGAGGCTTGTTTTTCTACCTCTCCTGGAAGACTTCAAGAAATCATTCCTCATTTACTGGGAAACTGGCAAGTTTTGTGTCCTTTGTGGGATGGCCCTGCTCTTCTGCAGAATATAAACATCTAGCTCATTTGTCACATCACAAGACAGTGAATGAATCACATGACATCACTATGAAACCACCTGAATTATGGGCATGTGTTTTCAGATGCATGACTATCTGCTGGGTCAGAACTACACACATGGCTCAAAAGAATATTCTTTACACTAGAAAAAAAGAAGCAGGAAACTAACATCCTTTCAGCTAAGTCTGAAACTTAAAATTTGAACCTTAGCTCAACTGAATGCTAAACGATATAATTTCTGTGAAATTATATTGTTTATCTATTAGAAAGAAAAGACACTAAATTTTGCATTAAGTGACTGTCCGAAAAGCTCTTTTAATCTCAGTAAATTTGCAACCATGTAGTATTTTTTAAGGGAATTGTTTTCAAAATTATGCAAGACATGGAGTAAGAAAAAAGGGGATCTATATACGATTGCTTTCTGGAAACAAGCTGTACCTAGGCATTTGTGGATAATAGTTGCTATGATCTGCAAACATGTGCTTTAAAAAAACAAACCCAGCTACTCATAATTCCATTCAATTCTTCCCTTCGTAACTATATGATACTTCCTCGACCTCATCTCTAATACATTAAAGATCAACATAAAACCTATCTTTAAAAACTAAAAACTTCTGGAACAACCTAGCTCAACAACCCAGACTTTATTAGTACTATTCATCCTGTATCACTGTTCTGAAATGCAACTGACATCAAACCTTGCCTTTTACTCTAATTTTCATTGATGAAAGCGAGAGATCTTTCAGAGAATTTCTAGCAAAACCTTTTAACTAATATAAGTTTAACAGCTCCAGAGAACTCCATTACAGATTTGAAAATCAATGCAGATGGACTACAGTTTACCCAGAGCCTGCAACATTACACTATTCCTTTCAAACTGTACTGTGAAGAACAGTATCAAGCTAATATGAAACTAGGATTCTCTTCAGATATTAACCCATAAGACAGTGGCAGATATGTGACAGAGTAACTTCTCACATGTATGAAATTTGTAGGATGCAAATGTTTCCATGAACTCTCACTTACCAGAGAAAGACCAAAATCTTTTAAAATGAAAACCACAACAGAATACAGAACCTAGAAAACAACCAAGGTTTAATAAACCACTCATGCTAAGGATTAGAATTAATACTCCAGGTCTAAGAGCTCTCTGAAATTCAAAGCTCCCTAAATTCAGGGGTGGGGAGAGAGTAAATGTAGAAACTAACAGAACATGATAGAACAAATGCAGTCATCTGAAAAGCTAGAAAAAGATGCAATTTGCAAATACCATAATGACGTAGCTCTTGAAAAGTAAGTTCTATACCCAGGAGTTAAGTGGGTTTTTTTACAACATTCATAGGTTTTTGGTTGTTAATTCTAATAGTCAGTTGGGGAAAAAAATCCCTACAAAATACATTTTTTTGAATATTCCTTCAAAACAAGTAATAGAAAATGGCTAAAAATTAATCAGATTCTGAGAGGCAAGTGGAAAGCACATTAAAAAGTGAAGAAATAAAAGGATGATAAAGTGTTTGTGCATAGGAAATCGAGGCTGAATATTTCACCTGTCTAGAATCAAACAGAAAGCCTGTGACAAAGACATCAATGAGCTTTTAAAGACTTTTTATATTTTTCAGTTGAGAAGTACCCACAATCTTTCTTCCATGTAAGATACAAATACTCTCTAACTAGGATGACTAAAATATATTCAAAGTTTAAACTAGATTTTCCTTTAAAAAAACAAAAATTCAAGATATTTGCCTTTGAAATTAATAGCTATGATTACTATGGACCATTAAAGCCAAACCAAATTAGTCTTTCTTTTGAAGTTACATGTTTTTGCTGAAGTTTTTCAAACATCAATCAATTAAAATGATACAAACAAATGTCTAAATACCTGTAATTACATTCTACTGCAATGAAGCAGCATGGTATATTAACTAAAAAAAACCCCATACTTACTTCATATTTAAGTAAGTTTATGTAAGTGAAGAATTTAATTCGAAGTCAAATAAAATCAATAAGGGATTAAAAAGCAGATCAAAATTTTTTCTCTTTTAATTTATGAGTAACAATAGTATAAAGTAGTTTCTAAATTGTATAGCATACTGTTTTAGTGTTGTCTCCTCCAGCAAAATGGCATTACTTTGTTGTAGTGGCAAGTGTCTTGCCGTACACTTAGCAATAAGATAGATTAGGAAAAAAAAGCAAACATAAATCCTGTGAATCCTCACAAGCATAAAATTCATAATTATTCAGGGCAGCAAGTGTGTGCTGTGCCTTGCACATTTGCCTGAAATAAATGTGTTTAAAAAAAAAAAAAAAAAAAAATCTACTTGGCTGGAGTAAAGTCGCTGAACAATCCCTTTACCGTACTCCTAGTGGAATCACTTGCTACAGAGCACAGAGCAGATTTTGGCAAATACGTAACTACTTAGACAGGTTTGCCAGGTTAAACAATTTCCAGACTCAGGAATTTGAAGTTATGCACAAATTGCTAAAATTCTTCAACAGAAACTGAATCTACAAAGAATAACTGATTTTTTTCAATACTAGCCTTTGTCCATTTACTCGCCTTCTACTTCTCGCATTTCAAAAATCATCCACCATTTAAATATAGGAAGTCTTTATTTAATATCAAATTAATTACAAAAGTATTGAAGATGTCAAACACTTATTTCTTAATTAGATATGAAATTCTCTTATTAAAAAGGTTATCTTTTTCTTACTTCCCAGTAAACCACCATGTTACACTAACCTTTTAACTAGCAGGAACAGATGGGTCTAACTGGATACACGCGTGATGGAGTATTGTGGAAGAGTAAAAGAACATGTTGATTCTCATACCTCTGGCAGATGGGAACCAGTCAAAATTAATTTTAGATTTAAAATGTTTTGCTACTTCTTGGTAGAACGAGAAAACCACTTTAAAACAATATGCTATTTTATACATGCCATCAGAGCTCAGGCAACAGCAGCTTTCAAAGTGTTAGTACCATACATTAAAACCAATTACACAGGCTTACTGTATGTCATTTTTAAGCCTGTGCATAAATTAGAAATTCCTGAAAACAGTAGCTTATAATGGAAGTGCTGACACAACCTTAACTACAGCAGTAAATGCACTGCTATTATGAAGTTGTTATGGCAACTAGAATGATCAAGTTGAGAAAGAGGAAGAATGTGCATAAGCAAAACTTAAAATCTTTGACACCACCCCCCACAAACTCTTTCAAAATTTGTGGTCACAGTGTTATCTCTCTTTATCTTTAAAAAAAAAAATTAACTGCAAAACTTCCTTTTAACTCAGGTGAGGGGGGACAGTTGCCACCTTAGTGTAAAATCCAAAACAAATGAACTATAAGGTCATAATCCATCTGGTTCATGCACATATGAACAGTCCGAAAAATAGAGTCAGTTGACAGATATCTGGACAGCATCTGCTGAGCACATATTCATCAGATATCACAAGTTAACAAGCAACAATTATGCTAAACTATTCAGTCTTCAAAACAGTTCAATAATTTGTTAGCAATCTGAATAGTTTAGTAACAGCACCCTGCCGTAATTTGACTAAATCAGACAGCATGTTCACATATACTGATCCATTAATTAAAATATGATCAAAAATACAATTAAAGATCATTTATTTGTGAAATAGTCATTACTTATCTTTCCTAACACTGTGTTAAACAAAAGCAGAAATCTTCGGCTGTTTCCAATATTAAAATAATGGGGAAAAAACCCATACCAAGGCACTCACATTTTAATACAAAAATACGCCCAAAACATATTTCTAAATCATATTAATTGAAACCTGTGTCCGCACACTCGTTCCCTTTCTCCAAAGAAGTTATAAAATTATAGTGTAATTGCAAGCATCATTCTTACAAAATTTCACTGAATAAAATAACAAAATGTTAGTAGCAACCAACAGTCCAACAAATAATGTTAAGTCAGCATTATTATTATACATTTTTATTAAAGCATTCAGCCCAAACACATACTAGCAACACTTCCACTAGAAAAGCAGAAAACAAACTATTTGTCTGTCTTCTCAAAGGATTTAATACTAAAGCTATTGTCTCTCAAGTCTAACTTAACTGCCATAACTAAAATCTACGAAACACAAAAGCCCTCAGATGTCTTACATGATATGAGTTGTGCTAAGTACTTAGACTCGCTCATGTCCAAGGTAACAAAAACTTCTTTTCTTCTAAGCTATCTCAATCCATTTCTCCTTTGAGTTTGTTGTTCTATTCCAGTTTTCAGACTACAGAAAATATCCACTACTCTTCTCAAGAAATGCCAAAGTGTCTACTAAGAGCTAGAAGATATTGCTGTCAAATTCAGAATAATTTTAAGATAAAGGTTGTCATGTTGTTAAGTTACAGTCAAAAATTACTCAGCATTAATTATCTGAGTGATTTTAATATTTTCAAAAATTGAAATGTACAACACACACTGAAAAATGCATTTTTATAGATGAATTTCATTTAGCTGGTAGATAAATATCCCACTGAAAACCAGAATTATTTAATCTAATTATTGATATGAGATCACAACAAACACACCACTCTCTCAGAAAAAGTGAAAAAAGCACAAGGCAGAAGAGTAAGTAGGAAAATAATTCTGTTCACAAAGGCAAGAACTACTTGTAGGCAACAGCAGAAGTGGCAATAATGACATTTTCTTCAGAACATCAGCTCTTCAGCAATTTTAAAATTCTCATAAATACACCACTTTTCTCTGAAAAGCAACCACTACAGTGACCAGCTTGCTTGAAACCGGTAATCTCAGAGTTCTATAAAAGCAGAATGGCAACATTCAGAAAAAAAGGTAAAAAAAGAATTCCCATGTGCACAGCTATTTGTTAGAAAATTATAAATACTTGATAAAATTCTCAAAAACGAAAATGCTTACAAGTATTCTCTAGCACAATGTTGTCGTTTTGGGTTTTATCCAAATTTATCTGCAATATTAACATTAGTGATTACCACACACACTTATAATTTATAGAAACTGTTCACTGAGATATGGCTTTACTGATCACTCAGTTTTATTAGAAAAATATTTTTCACAATATATTTGACATATTATTTTCATACAGTGGCCTTTAAGCAGCCTTTTAGACTTGAAGAATCCATAATTATTAAGCATGAATGGACTAACAGACAACAATACATGGCATAGAACTATTTACAAAACTAAAAGCTTTGATACTATAAATATTAAAGGAGATTGCAATGAAACTTCAGTGCGCTTTCACCTCAAATGCTCATGCACTTAAAATTTAAAGAAAGCTCTGTGCTTAACTTCCTCTGCGACTTTTAAAAAGCAAGATTCTTAAAGCACGTGAGGGTATAATTCACCCTAGATCTGATTCTCATGTTTCAACATGTTGTTAGCCAAAGCTACATAGTAGTTACTTTGAGGTTTTTGGCTATAACATGTACATGCATAACACCACTCAAGAAAGTGGGAACAGAAACAGAAGTCGGTCCAAGAAGGACAGCATGTTTTCCTCATTACAAATTGATTTTTCTGCTATCAGAAAGCAATGCAGTAGACAACATGCTTGTGATTCAAACGAAATGAAGCAGTGGGATGTAGCCAGTCCCCTGTGATTCCTTACTCCCTGTTTAGAGGTATGAGAACTCCATGTCAACTGACATTATTTGCAGATGTGGAATCCCTCATCACACCATCCTGTGAGTACAAGATAACCAGACTTTGCAAGAAGTAATCACATAGTACAATACTGACTGTCACACAGTAGATACCCAGTCACAAGACAGACTACAGGCACTTCAGAGTGCTCAGCAGTGCATGCTTGAAGCTTTTGCTACTTCAGTAATACCAGCAACATTCTCCACCGCAGATGTTATTTATCCCCTTTAGCCATGCAGCTTGTACATACAGCTTATTCCTGTTGCAGCTTGACCAGATGGAAAAGATTTTCAGAACACCACGCTAAAAATACAATTTCTCTTCTTTGTGCTGTATTCAAGATTGAAAATTTTAACCAGCTTCATCTTCAGAGTTTGAATTCTTAACACCAATCACCTCTTAGGCTCAGGCTGCCCACCAGGGTGTCAGGATCACTCATCCTGTAAACTTTAACATGCTGCTTTATCCAAGTTTGTCCTCATCTCAAGGCTTGAGACAGCAGAATACTTTTGATACTAACATACAAATAGCTCAGTTTACCTTGTTCTGCAGAGGGGAAAAAAGTGGGTTTCATACATATATATATATATATATGTATGTATGCACTCATGCACGTGTGTAGAAAAAATTATTTTGTGCTTCAGAGCTTCTTCTGGGAGAATCACAGAGTAGATATTTGAGTCCCCTGTTTTGGGATTTGCAAGGGGGGAAGCAGACCAGACTAGTGTTTGCTCTGTCTTGCAAAAGATTATCTGAGAAAGCAAAGGTTGTGCCTTGTCAGATTCCAATTATTTGGAAGGTTTTCATAAGAATCAGCACTTTTATGAAATATCCTAATAAATTCAGGACACTTCCAGTTCAGGTTGGGCTACCAACTCCAGGCATAGATTGTATGTTTGAAGACAGAAAACATGAGACAGAAAGTGTTAATATTATTTCAGAAAATACACCTCATTCCAGTACTTGCAGCATGGACTTGACATCATATATCCATTGTATCCTTGGCAACTCGACTTCTTATCTAAAGAGACAAGATTGACAACTTGGATTTAAAGTTACAGCCACTGCATACTACTAGGCTTGGATTTGATCTGGAGCTAGATAGAATGCAAGCCAGAGATCAAAGGTATTCTGAAAGTCATTTGATGTGATATAAGGGCATAACTGTCCTTTACTGACTGGATAAATCAAAAAAGTACTATCCAGATGCTCTCCATCATTTCATAGGAAGGAACATAACTTTGCTGCTTCAATGAAACAAGACTAAGGTAAATCATGAGAAAGGTTCTTCATACTTAAGAGTAAACACGTAAAAAACAGTATAAGTTGACCTTTCTACCACCATTTTTTTGGTGTGGTTCATGTTTCACCCGTTTTACAGTAGTCGTTGCTCTCATCATTTTATCTCTTCTTCACCTTCAATGTACAGAAGGCAAAAAATAAAGAAATAAATTGCAAATATCTTCTTGTCAATACATTTTAAAAGAAAAGTTACACTAAATAAGGTTCCAAGGGAAATAAAAAAGTAACTATATTCTAAGAGAACATCCCCAACGTCACATTATTTTTCCCCACAATCAGCATTCGTTGCCCCTAACAACATCAGTACAGTGAATGAAGATTTTATCCATCATATTTCAGGGCAGACTTACGAAGGCTTATGCTACATTAAAGTGAGTTTTTCAATATATATTATTTCCTACATATTAACCTCAAGAGAGCAGTTACTTAAGGTTTAATCAGACAATGTAAATTTCTAAATTAATTAGAAATGGATTTGAGTCAGTCTTTCTTTGATATAAAGCATGTAACGAGTTTGAACCTCATCTTCAGACACAGAATCCTTTGAAAAACATTTTTTAAAAACATGAGGGTGTTATTTTGCAGGGGGTAAAAAAGAAAGGTGTAGGCTTACTCTGCACATTAACTTATCGAGGAAAACCCGCAAGACTACAGCCAGGTTCCCCAAATGAAAGGCAACATGAAGCAAAACACAAACCACGATTTTTAAAGCAAATCTTTTGGAACATCTTTTTGATAAAAAGCTAGCTATGAATAGACCTTAACCTGAATGGAGTTTTTAACTCTATGCATGACATCTACCATGTCAAAACAGCTCTGGTCTGTTTTACCTGATCATATCCCAAAACAGCAGTTTTTTCCTGGTTCGTTACTTAATGATAAGCTGTTCAAACACAGAGAACCTATCAAACCTAGTATTATCATCTGCTGCTTTTTTCTTCTAGTAGACACTGCCGTCCATCAGAAGAAATAATTAATGGTTCTATTATGTACGAAAGCGTCATCCTGTCAGTTCAGTGAGTGGTTTGAATAGCTCATATCTGCTACTCATTGATGCCATGCGTGCTCACTGTCCTGAGAGATGACAAAACACTACACCCTTCGGGATTTTTTTCCCCTCTGTTCCAAAGCAGCATTCTGTGTCTGAGGGAAGCGTAAGGAGCTGAGAGAGGCAGATCTTCATCATTCTTTACAGAGTAATGTTGCGTGGATTAAAACTTAACACCTGATATCTACTGATCCTGCATGTTTCCGACAAAAAAAAT
>NW_008660954.1:28352-34697 GCF_000695815.1 Acanthisitta chloris | reverse complement strand
GTAGGGAAATAACTTTTCAGTGTTGGAATAGCACCAGAAAACAGATGGAATTTGTTGGATACTAAATATTGAAATTAATTTTTAAATGGATGCTGAATACTTGCATTAACTGGGGTCAGTGCATTTACCTTTTTTTACATTTTTTTTTTTTGTCAAGGAGGAGAAGATTCAAAGTTCACAGGTTCTTTTCTGTGACATGATTAGGGCAGAATAAACAAAAATGCTGGATGTGGAAGAAATCAGATATTGGAGATACCTGGAAATAAACTGGAAACAACCAATACCACAAGACTGAAGCAGCAGTGAATAACAAGATGCTGTGGAAAAGAAATCACAAGACGAGAGTGCACAATGCATTTCAAATACAAAAAAAGCTTCCTATCGGCTGAGTGAGCCTCGGTATATTCTGACAAAGCACAGACAAAGCTTCAATCAAGTATCTCCCAGGTAAGTTTTTATTTCATATACCATTTTAACTGTTTATCACATCAACATCTACTTTAATGTAAGACAATAACTCAATGAATTTAAATTTCTTTATACTGATCCTGAAGTTTAAATCCCTCTATGACAGATGTTTGATGTTCATAGATTTCTTCTACTGTTCAAATAACAGCTCTCTTTTGAAATTAAGATTATTCAAAGGAAAACTATTAAATTCTCTCTCTCAATTTATATTAAAGTGAAAGGCTTCCTAAGATGTAAATCCTTCAAAATATTTTATTACATACTTCTATGCATAGCTGCTTTAGAAAAAAAGAAATTAATAAATCCCACGTTCTTATTAATATAATGAAAAAACATTTACTGCACTTCAATATCTATTTAATCTGGCAAAGAAAACAATATTTTGCACCAAAGCAGCAGATAAGAATAAAGGGATATCTTTTATTACAGAATAATTAATCTTTGTTTATATAGAAGAATATTAAACAAAGCCAGAAGCTAGATTATCCATTTATGAAAGGTAAACTACAGCACTGTAAGGAAACAGCACTGTGCTAGTACACTCCAAGATACTGTGTACCGTGTTTCAATAAGACTGGACACCAGTGCCCCAGTTAAACTAAAAAAAAGAAGGTGGAGATCATCTTGGTTTTTCCACTCATTTGAAGCATTCACAACAGAATTCACATAGAAATGACTTCTATATGGTAATAACATGCAAAACATTACAGAATGAGAGTCTAACATCTAATAGGGCTTGAAAAATTAACACTGTATTTGCTAATCATAAAACTACACTTAGAGGTCATGGAGGAAGGTACCTGTGCTCACACACAAAAAACCCTCCCACAACCCTTTAAACTTAAAAAGCATAAAGAGTCATATTTAATTTAACATACCATTTGATAGTATCACACTGGTCAATTCTGCATGCAGTAGCAGCTTTAAAAAACTATATCTTTGCTCCTACAGTCTTACTGATTTCGCACAATTTTTTCTATTTACTAAGACGCAATATTTCTTTTTCTAGCTTTGTTTTAAGTATCTCCTCTACTTCTCTCTGCATCACTTTCTTGACTTCTATTTAGCATACCTTTATACTCTTATTTAATGTATCAGTCATTTTCCTGGTGTTTCTTCCTATTTATGTTTTGCTAACTTACTAAAATAATTTCTCTCTTGCCTGATGCTTGCTAAAGCCAGATTAATTTGCCATTCACAACACCTCTTTTGAACCTTTCGCTTATGCACAAAGTGTTTATGAATTCTAACAAGTGCTAAAAGACTAAATTTACTTGCCAAAGCCTGATAGAATACCATAAGACTAAAAACCTGAAGCTGTTATGAGACAAGGATCATCATAGTATCAGCAGTCAACAACATAATCCCAAAATAATGGAATTCCTATCAGGCAAGGTATGTGAAACAACTTCTGCAGGAAAGGGATCAACCTATGCATTTTACTATAGAATACATTATATATCTGAAATTCCTTCTACAAGGTCACACTTTTCACTCCCATGACAGGGGATGGGGGAAAACCCATTTCTCTAAACATTCACACTTAGGTCTTCTGCTTAATACACGCAAAGGCATTTCTATTATTCGAACCCTTTTTCACTTTCCCATTTGCAGTATTTAATGAGAACTTGATGGACTTTTTGCTAGTTCATCTATCACTCAGCCATTTTGTTCCTGACAGGCTCCAGCACTCTACATTTCCCCAATTTCTGTCCTTTTCTAAGTACCCCCATTGCTCAATCAAACATCTCTCATTTTATCCTGTCTCACCTGACATATTACACTGATCCAGTAAGAATTCTTCCTGCCTCCTCACTGTTCCTATACAACATGAACTGATACTTTGTCTCACATCTAGCACAACAGGAAAAAATCATCAGTTAAGAAGTAGGTTCTAAACCGAAACAATATGGCTTGTAAGTTTCAATAGCATCAGATCAAGATTTCCATAACTTGACCCATCAAAGCCTACTACAACTTTATAACATTGGCAACAAGCAGCAGATGCAGTACAGCTTTTGTCAGCTGATTTCAGAAGACAGCTTTGTATCTGCTGAATGTGGTTCAGATTTGGAAGTAAAACAGAGATAAAAACAAGAATCGGAATTCAACCTTTGATTCTTCAGTTACTGCTCTCACATTGGAAAAGTTTTATTAATTTGGACATAGTGAGTTTTTTGCGTCCTCTTTTGTAAAAGAGATTGTTTATTATGGCTTAAAAAAAGAAAAAAAAACCCCAAGAAAAAACCCCACCCCAAACCCTAGATACACCAGCTAGCCAACATGCCTATGTAAAAAAAATCAGGTGATTATTCAATGAAGCTCTCAAAAAGCTTACTCAAAACTTAGTGTTTTAGAAACTTCTGAATCGAGGGTTGGAGTTATGGCTTTTTAAGCTCTGTTGAAAATATGAGAGGGCTCAGAACAAGTGGAAAGCTTGCTTGTAGGATGAAGAACCGGATATAACTAATATCTTTTGATATATATAAAGGTAGATTTTCTCTCAGATGTATTCATTAGTAGTGTTAAGTCATCAAGATAAATGTTATTTTTAAGTGCATTATTCCTCTTGCTTGTCTTCAAACAATTCAGATGCATTAACTAAGTGAACAGCTCAATACAAAGTTCCAAAACCTATACTTCCATGTAACTGGAAATAAATATATCATTAAATGTTTTCCAAAATGTGTAATTATGTAAAACCACCTCACCTGAAAGCAGTAAGTCAATATTTATTTTTCCACCTTTATCATAACCAGTTGTTCAAGGATCACTAAGCATCTGACAAGGATAACTTTTCATTTCCTCTCTGAATTAACTTGTTTGTCTATGTGAAATGAGTAAACCACATCTCAAAATAACTATCAATTGCCTAAAGAGAGTACATACACTCAGCAAAATGGCACATGTGGCACATACAAATGAGACCCCCTTCCAAAATAATTCAGCAGGTAACAAATAGTAGAGTGGCAAGATATGGCCTAATAAGCCTTTTAGAAATTATGCAAATGAGACAAACCAGAAGTGCCTAGAAGGGGCAGTTATCAGCTAAAAGAAATCCACAAGTAGCAGCACAGACATAGGTATACATATTCCTGAACTCTTGGTCCATCTTCTGCATTCACTTTCATGCCCACTCGACTATTATGTTACAGGTAAAACTTAAGATACTTTTACACTCCCGTATTTTTATTAAGAGATAGAACTTACATAGCCTAATAGCAAGCAAGGAGCACAATCCAGAACTAATGTTCCTATAGTTAAATCACTGACCCAATATGTCCAATTCACCTTGAGTTACAGACGAGCATAAAATTCATCACAGCCATTTGCATCTCTCTCAAGCCCCTTCATTAAATAATCACCTGCCTCCCAAAATTACTGTAATGAATAAAAAGGCACTAAAACACTTCAAATCATTTGCACTGTAAATGCATGCAGGTAATATTATGCAGAATTTCCAACCACATGCAAAAAAACCCAAAATGATCAATACAGGTTTTTGTGGAAAAAACAGGCAATGCCAGTTCAGGCAAAATCCGTTTATAGCTACATGCGAGAATGCATGGCCACAGGCACTCAGGCCTCTATCAAAACAAAAGCACAAGGCCTTATACACTTCTGCATAGAAAGAGGCTTTGCTATGGCAGATCAAACTGTATGGTCCTGGCAACTCAAAACCTCCAGCCCTATGCTCTCAACTTGCTTCTGTTCAGTTCATTCCTCAATTTTCTTTGTGGTACTGCTGGTCCTTGACCAACTTGTAGGTCCAGCAAGGCCTGCCTCCACACTTTAAATCTTAATTAACCAAATCCTCTATCAGCTTTTCCATTCTTTTTTCCCTGGACTGATAGTAAACACATGATCCTACAGTTACCTAAGTCATTCACTTTGAAAGCATTTTTTCAGTATTCTAGAAGATATTCTTTGGTCTTCTTCAGTATTCCTGCAGCTATGAGACACCAAAATTGTGTAGTCTGCCTCACTGAGCAGCATCACTGCTTTACAAGAAATTCAACTTGCTACTCCCCTACTATATACTTATATATCAACCAGTGGTGAAGTAGCAAGTTTGCTGAAAATATTAAAATGATAGAAAATCAAATCCTTTACAGGACCTTACAACCTTTGCCACCTTACAACAGTTTTGAACTGAGAGCATCTCAAACTTTAAATATTAATTTAGTGATTCCACAGTTTGCAAACAGTGAAGAAAGAAGCACATAATTTGGGAAAGGTCACATCAGATCAAATTAGAGGTTCCATACAGCACCAAATTCTGCACAACACTGCCCAACAGCTTAAGTCTAAGTAAACCAGAGAACAGGGAACACACACAGGGACACTTTCTCAGAATTATTCTGCCAGTTTCAGCTACTTGAAGTTCAGGGATTTCTTGAGCCAGAGATAATGCCTTATTTATAAGATAACCTTCAAAGTATTTTTCCAGTTGTTTTTGAACCTGCACAAAATTCCAGCTTCCACAAGATCCTGTGACAAATGCCCATATTTAATTACGAGTTACATAAAATAATTTCTTTGTTTTGAATTTGCTGTCAGGCAGCTTCATTCAAAACTCCCTAGTTCTAGCACTAGAAAAGGCAACAGTAATTTCTTATTCATCATATCCATTCTTCCATGAATTCACAGACAGCTGCAGTATACCATTCTCAGACATCTGTCTTTGGAGTTGAAGACCTCTATTCTATTCTACTCACACCATCCTTAGCCATGCTGCCTTGCGCTGTACCTTTTCAGTACTATTGTTTCCTTGTGGAGCTTCTGAAAAAGTTACACAATGTGTCTGTGTCACTGATCTATATAGTAAGACCATTCTGTTCTGTTCTCTGTTCTTTTCCTAGTTTCTGTGGTTCGTTCCCTTTCAGCTTGTAAGGAGTAATAATCACCTCAGTTCACTTAAAATGTTACAGGGGACTGTTTACACACACACAATGTATATCACTTCATCTGCAGTGAGTTTAATCTGTCGTTTTAGTGGGGTTTTTTCCTGCAACACTCTGCAGTCCTCAGGCTACATGGAATTAGAGAGGGCAATAACAAGCACACTTTTAACAGTGAAGGTAACAATACATCAGATCAATCCAAGAGCCCAGTGGGACAACCTCCTAAGAGCTCTGGGGAATTCTGCCACTGAAATTCACAGAATCACAGAATGGTTGGGGATGGAAGGGATCTCTGGAGATCATCTAGTCCAACCACCCCCCTGCTAAACAAGGTTCACATAAAGCAGGTTGCACAGGATCAGGTTCAGACAGGTTTTGAGTATCTCCAGCGAATGAGACTCCACAACCTCTCTGGGCAGCCTGTTCCAGTCCTCTGGCATCCTTGAAGAAGTTTTTTCTCATATTCAGATGAAAACTCCTGTCTTTCAGCTTGTGTCCATTGCCCCTTGTCTTGTCACTGGACACCACTTGAAAAGAGTTTGTCTCTTGACAGCTGCCCTCGAGATATTTCACAGAATCACATAATATTCAGAGTGACAAGGGACCCATGAGGATCATTAAGTCTAAATCCTGGCCCTGGAGAGGACATCCCTGAGAATCACACCATGTGCCTGAGAGCTTTGGCCAAACCTTTTTGAACACTGTTGTGGTGCTGCGACCACTTCCCTGGAGAGACTGTTCCAGTGCCCAACCACCCTCTGAGTGAAGAACCTTTATCTAATATATAAATTGACACAAATTCAGGCCATTCCCTCAGGTCCTGTCACTTGTTGCTAGAAAGAAGAGGTCCTTATCAATGCATACAAATGCATCGATAAGGATCCCTCTCAGTCACCTCATTTCCAGGCTAAACAGGCCCAGCTCCCTCAGCCTTTCGTCATAGAGAGATGTTTTCTTGATGCCCTCTGCTGAA
>NW_008660954.1:16117-28324 GCF_000695815.1 Acanthisitta chloris | reverse complement strand
ATCTCTCTTATATTGAGGAGCCCAGAACTGGACACAGCACACCAGATGTGGCCTCACCAGGGCTGAGTAGAGGGGCAGGATCACTTCCCTTGACCTGCTGGCACTGTCCTTCTTGGCCACAAGGGCACACTGCTGGCTCACGGACAGCTTGTTGTCCACCAGGACTCACAGGTCCTTCTCCGTAGAGCTGATTTCCAGCAGGTCAGCCCCCAGCCTGTAGCGATGCAGGGGGTTATTCTTCCCCAGGTGCGAGATCCTACATTTGCCTTTGTTGAACTTCAGTAGGTTCCTCTCTGGTCCTCTCTGTCTGGCGGCACAGCATTCCAAGGCCTCTCCTCCCAGTTCTTTATCAGCAACCTTGCTTAAGGTATGCTCTTGCCCCTTCATACAGGTCATTGATGAATAAATTCAACAAGACTGGACCCAGTACTGACCCCTGGGAAACACTGCTAGCATCCAGCCTGCACTTCCTGAGCTTAACTATGAGGATGTTATGGGAGACAGTGTCAAAAGCCTTGCTGAAGTCAAGGTAGACACGTTTAAATCAAGACTGACAATAACTTCTGACAATATTTACACTAAGAGATGTGCCCTAAGTCAAGCAATAACTAATTCATAACTTACTTTGATGACTGGTCATGTTATTCCGAAAAACTCACCCAATCACGAATGGTTTCTTTGGCTTTGTAATCTATGAGTTTTGCAGGCTATGCTGGGGTTGGCCTTCCATCTAAGTTTAGCAGTGCCAAGCTGTCAGAACTCAGATATAGAAAAACAGACTCCAGAAAAAAAGTGATTTTCTTAAACACTTATACACATATTCCTTAGTAGGCTGTTCAAGAATTGTTTTACCTATCGTAACGTAAATTTGATAAATTATCTCTAATGCCATTAAGTGGACACCATCTCTTCCTGACTGGTATCGTAGGTGTACACTATCACTGTCACCAAACTATATCTTGTCCATATTATATTCTCTCTGGATTAACCTACTGTGCTTTCCTTTCATGACTAAATGAATTCTAGTCACGTGAAGTAACACAGCCAGTGTAGTCGCTAAATGTTTCAGTTTCAGAAATGCATTACAGCAGCTTTTTATCATGTACTATAGCTTCCTCAGTGAGTTATTTTTGTAACAGAACAAATTATTTCAATAGTCCTTTATGAAAGAAATAATTTCAATGTACAACCAGTTTGGGAGATTGACAGACTGCAGGACTAGAGCTCAGTTTAATTTACGCTAGACACTTAGAAAAAACACATTGCCTATGGCATCTGTCACCACCATAATGAATTTGCAATTGTGAGGTAGAATTATTACATCTATCTGCAGCTTTCTTTAGTTTAAAAATTTTCCTCCTGGTTTTCTTAATTCACGCTAAAATTTATACCATAAATACTCTTTTCCTCTACTGAGCAAGCTTGTAAGCACTGGTCTTTAATTCATTCTCCCAATTTTGCTTCCCAAAGGGGTTCCACTGTTCACTGCCTCAGTTTCCTGTGATCACTGCAGCAGTAGAAAATGATAGTATGTTAAAATGCTTTAAAGTAGAAAGGTCTGCAGATAGACAACCCTCAAGAACTATTATAGGACTCTTCTATTAATAAATGAACAGCCAAAAGAAAATTGGTAAAGTTAGATGAACAGGTATAGATAAAACTATTTTGAAGTACAGGCACTAAACCACAAATAATCACTAGGGGGATTTTTTAACATGACCAAATCAAACACTTTAGAGACTTTAAAATGCTTTGTATCCAGTTAAATGTTATTTTACACAGAGATATTTCTAAAGACCAATTTTCTTTGACAAGCTAAACTGTGCTTGTAAGGTACAGGTATGAGATCTGATGCTTTCAGATTACATTTCTACAAGTTAATTTAGACATCTCATACTTGTAGGCAATTTTCCTCTAAGTGACTAGATTGTTCTTCCTGAAGATTTCTACTCCTCCTTCTTTCTCTCCCTCCTCCTCTTTTTTCATATTCAAATACAACTCAGATAAATAAAGTTGTTTGTGGGACAGAAAGAGAATACATAAAAACAAGAGTAAGCAAACACTTAATAAGGCATTATGAAATGAATAAAAGAAAAATGGGAAAAGAAGGGGCAGGTAGAATCATACGGAGTTACAAAAAAAAAAAAAGAAAATGTAAAGCACAAGAGACCACGGTCTCTTATTTTCATTAGAAAATTTACTGTCAATATTCTAACTGCAACTGTACATTAAGATAAATTAGAAGTAGGCATCTGGACTTAATACAACTTAATTAAATACATGCATGCTACCACAAAAAAAAGGAGCTCTTGCTTCTTTCCTATCTTCAATAGCAATGCTAGTATTTCCCTGATTCCACAAGAACTTTCCCTTCTCACCAGCTGTTCCATTTCATGTTCCTGCCAGCTCTTTTGCACCATTCATTGCAGTCAAATCAGGCAATGAGATCCATACCTGGTGATGGGCCAAATCCATAATGCATACATACAAATCCATAAGACACTGAAGTGTCTTTCAAACTCTTTTCTTCAGAAGAGGGGAGGTGATCTTAATTTTTTATCAAAGGCAGAAGCAAAATATAAAGCAAAATAATATTTGTTGTGTTTTTATTGGTAAGAACTCCATAGCAAAACCAAACACTCCATAAAAGCAAGACAGGGAGAAACATGCAAGAAACAAAACACAGACAGACATCCACTAGGTTCCTTCTAGAAATATACAACAGGAAGAGAAAGTACAAAATAAATTATAGCTATTTTCATCAGAATTCATGTTTTAACAGTGACTGATACGATGCCCAAATAAATTTAAAATTACATATAAAATTACTTAGAGATAAAAACCTCATCAAACAAAGCCAATTTACATATGTGACTAGCAACACATGCAGAATTTTTTCTGCAGTATTTCTTCTGTGTGAGTAGAG
The DNA here is from genome assembly GCF_000695815.1 of Acanthisitta chloris. Classification (NCBI taxonomy): domain Eukaryota; kingdom Metazoa; phylum Chordata; class Aves; order Passeriformes; family Acanthisittidae; genus Acanthisitta; species Acanthisitta chloris. The sequence continues at coordinate 25,398 of NW_008660954.1, read as the reverse complement.
GAGGCCAACACAAGTCCATGTTTTGCACCTGGAACAAGCAGCATTAGCCAGCCCATTTTGAGGCAAACCAGTTTATTTAAACAAAGTCAGTTTCTTTACTTAAACAAAAATTATTTTTTTTAGCCACTTCCACCTGAATGACAGGTGACACTCTAAGATTAAAGCAAACACCTTCCACTCTGTTGTGCCAGTGGCACCATCTCCTTTCAAGCACATATTAGACAAAACCACTAGTAAGTGCTGGATACAATTCATTTCAGTTTTTGTCTTAGGGGTAATTAGTCCTGAAAAGTGCACCTGAAAGGTGCAGCAAATATATTGTTGTTTTTCTTAAAAGAGAACACAGTTTTCAAGTTAAGAAGGTAAATGGGAAGTGTACAAAAATGAGCCATATCCAAGACAGGAGAGAGAAAGCAAATGAATGCTCCAGGCCTTGAAAAAGACTCCTGGAATAATTAACCAGCACCTACAACTTGCTCTCTGTGTAGAACAGAAGGTGACAAGGAGTATGGTTTGCTGATTTTTGGAACACATTAGTAGTTTCTGAAGTAATGTGCAGAGACTTGTGACAGCTGGCAATGCTGAAGGTCCCAAGCTATTAGGACTTAGAGGATCTCAAAGGATCCTATTTATATTTTAGATTTTTTTCCAAGTTGATGGATGACTTATCCCTCAAAATGAAACACAGTATTATGTAGAAAACGTGGGAAATGAACAAAGGACAGAAACAATGGCGTTCAACTGACCTAGTACTATTAGGCTGGGTAAACTGTTGCAGTCAGCCTGTTTCAAACTAATTGGTCGCCCAGCACCACTGGGCCCACAGCCACATCCTGACAAAGCCCTGTGCAGACAGCAAGATAGTCAGGTGAGATGTAGTTACTGGCTTTCAGAATGAGTCCATCTTCCAATCACTCAGATAGGGTAGCAACATGCATTAAGAAATATATCTACATGAGAAATTCAAAACATCTTTCTGAATGTTCTTTGCCTTTGAAGGCTGTTTGCCTCTTCAGTTAACCATAACTTCTGTCTTGCTATTGTTACTCTTACATCTCTAAGCATTTCAGACAAGTGGGTTAGCCCAAAGCAAAGCTTGTGTTATAAAAGCCAATCATCATTTGGCATCTGTCCTGCCTGACTCTATCTTCTAAAAACTTTAGAAACATTAAGTACTCCTAGAAGGAAAAAAAACAACCAACTCTAACAAGAATTCATCAATAAAGAAGTCATGGCAAAAGTGCTGTTTTCCATTATAATCCCTTTGGTACAGTTCCATGGGCATCAGAAAGGTGATGATGAACACTGCAAACAGGGTATCTTTTCCTGAATAGTACAAATTGTATAGTCTTTCTCTCCAGGACTATTAGCCTTGCACACCTAACACTTCATTTACTTAAAATATAACTCAGATTACCTCCTATTACCACTGAACTGTCAACTTAAAATATTTGGCTTTCCAAAACCTCCATTCTGCCAGCATTTTCCCAGCAGAAAGTTAAGCAAGTGTCTCAAATGAAAATTTCTTTGTTATGAATATCTGGAATTGTGGCCTCTAGCCTTTATGACACAAAAATCAGTAGAATGATATCATCCTATTAAAGTATTCTCATATTGAACTAGTTCTTCCACCTTGACCCCTTACATTTTGTAGCTAGCTGATACACACTTTTCAGTGACACATTTTCTGCATTTTGAAGAACACACGTATACTCAAGAAAAAAAATACTGCATTATCACAGGCTGTTTTCAATCAACAGTATAAAAAGAAATAGAGAGAGTATGATCAATTTCACAATCCAAATTATCTGCAGCAGATTCAGAAATACCACGCTGTAAAAACTGAGATGATGAGTGTGCACTGCCAAAGCAAGGTCATCTGTTTCACATTCCAGTAAAGGTTGAAAATGAGTCAAACCCAAAGAAAATATAATTCTTCCCCACTTGCACCCTATTTTGACCCTCAAATATGCCTTTTATTAAAAGAGTTTTTAGCTCACAATTTTACACATGCAGAGGGTTTGGTTTGCAAGAAAGGACAATAACAGGATATAAGAGTTCCCTCGAGGGAGGAACAGACAGTTAACACAACTCTTGTTTTGAAACAGACTTTGGCAAGGCTCAATATACCTTTGACAGTCTTCAAGAAAATTACCCAAATCTAGACAAAAAAAATAAGCTGTTTCAGATTAAACCACTAATCTTTTAAATGGTCTTCCTGTACAATACCCAGAAATGCCAAAGATGCCACTCACCTGGTGAGCTGAGCGTCAACAATAGGCAAAAACCAGAACAGTTGAGAAGCTAACATGTGACTTGGACAGGTACAAAAATACGAGGCAGGGAAAGGATCAAAACTAAACCTAGACCAGAAGCTGTATGTAGGAACTGGGAATTCTTGAGCAACAGAATGAGATCAAAGAACAAACAACATCAAAATGAATAGATGTGACTCAGAAAGCATTAAAAGAAGAGAAGAACTAGGACAAGAGAAGCCCTAGCTATCAGCAACAGATTTGAGGAAAAATTTCAGGACCGCAGATGGCATAAGAAGAGAAGAGGAGCTGCACCTGAGTTTTAGGAAGAAACAGGTACTCTGCATCCTTAGAGCACTGTCCAATTCACAGCCCTTTTTTTCAGTTTTGGTTAGGGATTTCAGTGGCAGGGATGCCACAGATAATGATGTGGCAGAAACCATGATGACCAACATGAGGCCTAGTTAGAGAAAACAGTTTTAGGGGTATTATAAAAACAAAGGACATTATTAAACAAGAGAAACAGTGAATTGGGTGAGCAGAGATTTTTATCTAGCTGTCATGGCTCCAACTTCAAGTAGTGGACATGACAACAGGAAGACAGGAATAAGGACAGATTGTTCCACATTTAAACTTACTGACTGTGATTTCATAACTAAAATATACTTAAACACAATTCAACAGAAATACAATAAACATATAGTAGCACCAAAAGATTAAGACCCAATGTGAGAGGAGGATACTGGTCAGAAAACTTTTTAACTCCACAAACCTTCAGCTTCACAAATAAATGAGTGCAATCGAGATGTGACATTAAAGGAATAGGAAAAAGCTTACCACACTGATTTAAATGGGAACAAATTTTAACAAATTTAGTCTGTGCATCTTACTCTATTCAACTGTAAATCATAAAGCACACAAATTTCTCTGAAACACTGAAACCTTTCAGATTTTTCTTTTATCACTTACCATTAGTTATGCAGTACTATCACTGACATATATAATCACATAGTTCTAAGATATCAGAATGTTAAAATGAAGATGTGTTACCCTACATTAATATGTGTTCAAATCATGGAATCACATTATGCTTCTACACTTCAATCACAGTTTTGGTTACATTTTAGATAAAGCTTAGGAGGGAAAAAAGGCACAGATATGAAAGCATATATAATAAGCACAGACTACCTATTACAGGAAAACACATTTATCATGAAAATGTAATGTTAGGAACAGTTCAGGAGGAAGCACTGAGCAGATGGAGAACCAGTTTCCACTGATGCCAAGTGCTGTGATTTTACTGAAAATCATTATTGTGGAAGGATTTTTTTTGTTTGGGAGCAGAAAGGCAGTAGGGGAGAGACTGCATTTTTGTTGATTTCACATACCTACAGGTACATAAATCACCAGTATCTCTCAAGTCTGTTAATAAGCACAAAGCTGTACACTGCTCAGGGCGTAACTGTCACAACTAAAACGTTTGCAAGTGGAAATGAGACCACTTATAAAAAGCCTCCACAGATGGAAAGTATTATCTACCACAGGATCAAAAAGGAAAGGAAAGTTGCAATGTGCTGGAATAGGGCTAGAAGGAGAAGCAGGATAGGAGAGCATGTCATGGAAACTCAGAGAACATTTTTGGAATGAAGTAGTAAAAAACTGGAGAACATGGGGAAAGATGCAAGTAAAGAACATGCCCTTAGCTATTTATTTCAGGAGTGCATAAGACTGAATATTCAAGTGACCTGTTATCAATCCTTAGTGCAACAATGTGATCATCTTTCAAGACCAGTAAGCTGGTACTAATATCTTAAAGTTGCTGCTAAGTAATAAGAAGCAACCAATACTGCTATGTTCTACACAGAGCTCATATCACTTGGTGAGCAGGCAAGAACATGAAGTTTTGCATCAGTTGAATTTCTGACCAAATAAGAAGCAGAAGCTGGCAACCAAATACCACTGAAAAGTGGGACCCCTGATATATACAGTAATTCAAATCAACAGTGAGGCATTTCTATAAGGAAAACTTATTTTCAGCTATTCTCTAGAATGATAAAAGTCAAAGGATTCTTTTTTAGCATCTGAACCATGGCCTGCCATTGCCAATATTTTTGCTTGAGCAGAATTACCATTAAAAATAAGAAAACTGATTTATTTTTCACTCTTTTCCCCCCAAATCTCTGACAGTATATACTTCAGATACAGAAGTTGAAAGGAAAGCTATTTTTAACACATGCCTTACTCTACAAGTTTATCTGTTCAGGTTTTCCAAGATGGCCAAGGGTCTTCTGTATACTTCTAATTCTCACGTATGTATTAGGAAAAGATTTTTTACAGAGAGAGTAATCAGGCATTGGAATGGGCTGCCCAGGGAGGTGGTAGATTCACCATCCCTGGAGGTTTTCAAGACAAGACTGGATGTGGCACTTAGTGCCATGGTTCAGTAATCATGGTAGGGTTGGACTCGATGATCTTTTGAGGTCTCTTCCAACCAGGTTGATTCTATGATCCTATGACCACGCAAACGACAAAAATGCAGCAATATATTGCAATAGACAAGTCAAAACTAAACAGAGACCAAAAACCAAGAGGCAAAAAACCCCAAACCAACAGGGTTTTAAGGAAGGGAATGTAACAGCTACCTCACAATTCCTATACTTACTGTTCATTACTATTATGCTCCAGTGACTGCTCTTTTGATTTTTATCATGTTTTGTTGCATTCAAGGGCTAGGCACCTACAGAAATTCTATGTTTTCTTACAATATCAAAACCAGTCTGCCAATTTAGTTCGAACTACACAGCATATCTCTTTTGTACCCTTTAAGGCATTATAATTATTCAGCCATGGCCTAAAAAAACAAATGGAAAAAAAATCATGTCCAAAATTCTATTTTTTTCATCTTGATAATCATCACATCTTGCAATTCAGCACATTGAGATTGAGCAGTGTATGTTGGCAATTTTTGGCTGCTGTACTGCTAATGCCTACCACGTTTAAAGAAAAGTGATCAAGTGCCTGGATACATCAGTTCTATAATGAGACTTCTAAAGTATATTTTTAAACCCAAAGCATCTATTCACAGCCAAAAAACTAATGAACAACTTAAGTCTGTTGTAGGCCACCTCACCTTCATCAGTCAAAAAATGAGAGCAGCTCTTCAAACATGGCAAGATTCTGCTACCAAAGTAAGGTTATCCTATCACTCCTACTTCTCTGTTCTCTATGCTTCAACAGCATTTTTACTAAATTGATTCAAGACATACTCCCTAAAGGCTTCACAATGGACTTGTATTTTACATCAGCTAGATATCAAAAGCAGTATAGATAAGTTTGCTTTGCTATATTCAGGGTTAATTAAAAATAAATAAATTATAAAATGCCAAAAAAAAAAGGAAAGAAACACACTTACACACTTATCACCCTACTTTACACACAACTACAACAAGCCCTAACAAAGAAGCTCTGACAGGCTAGTGATACCTGCTGTTATCAAAGCCACCTGGCAGTTCTTAAGACAATTTTCAGCTGCTTTTTTTAACTACTCAGTATGAAATTTTCCATGTCTATTGTCTGCTTCAGGCAGCTGTTCCTCACCATCCCTTTCCATCACCTTTCAAAGGAACTCAGAGAATGGCTGGAACATTTTTCTACTGTGAAAGGACCTGAGAAAAAAGCCCTTGTCAGCTCTTCCTTTGAAAAACTGTAACCACTTTCCTGACCAGAATCAGTAACTTGGAGTCAGACTGGGCAATGTTTTTGTATGAGAGAGGTGCACTCTGCTCATTTTGTGACAAATGTGACCTGACCTAGGTAAGCTACAAGCTTCTAGAAATCAGAGTCTGTACCTACTTTTTGCAAGATCTGCTGGAGATTAACAACCAGTCACCAAACAATCCATCCTCAGTGACCTTCTGTCTATCATCTCCATGTGCAAAGCAACTGAACTAAGTTTCCTCTAACCTCTGGTTATGAGTGAAGACTCAGATTTTCACTGTAAGAGAAGTCTGCATTTAAGAGGCATTAGGTAAAACACTGAACAAAAAGTGTTGCCTTGCATATTTCTGCAGCCTCTCCTATGCTAATATCCCTAACATAGTGGAAAACAGTGGTCTGTCACTTCATATTGTAGGGCAACTGAGTAGCATTTAGGGTATACTGACCAAGCATGTGGAGGGAAGATGGAAAAAACAGCTTGTAATGTAGATCAGAACTGGAAGCTTGACATAAGAAACTGGGACTGACTACACAAGGAAAAGAACAAACAGGACTGTAAGATGTGGCAGTGAATTAAGCCAAATGAGCAATGCGAAGCAGAATAACTCAGACCTGGGGATCACCAAGACTGGATAGAATAAGGGACAGATATTCTGTCCCTGACAGAATTGGATTCCACAGCAGGAAGGGAGCTGGCTCACAACAAAAGACTGAAAAAGGGCCCACCAACAGGAATCAGAAATATAGACAAGAGCTAAAAGAGAAGAAGCAAGGGAGAGAGAGAAGAATAAGTAGGCAGGCAAGGGTCGACAGCAGAGAGACAAGGTGCAGTCAAGAGACAGTCTGGGACTAGTCAGGCCTAAATATTTGATTGAAAAGACTGATGCATTGCTGCACTAGAAACTGGCTTGAGGCAGAGAAAAGCTGGAAGTATGAGCAAAAACCTTAAAAAAGGTTTGTGTCTTCAGAAGCTATTGGAAACACTAAGATACCCTAAAGACTTAGTATCTTCTACTAGTATCTACAAGCTCCTTCCTCCTCCTGCTCAGACAAAACATCCCACTTTCCTCTACTACTGCTAAAAAGACAGTATAACAACCCATAACTTCATTACTCTCTTAATTTAAGCAACAGTAGTGTTCATATACTAGATTTAAAAGCTGCAATCCTGCTAATTATTAACCTGACACCCATATCACAGAATATCTTCTTGTTTTGCTATTGTAGGTTGATTTTAACTGGCTAGATACATAGAAGCACTTTTACAAGATATTAAACAAATAAATACCAAGGAGTTCTAATTCTTTGGGTTTCCTCCAATTAAGTTTGCCTACTAGCATTAATTCTGTCTTTATTACTACATTATCCAAAACTATTTTTTCTATGCTATCGCATTCAATTAACAGGATATTTTCTGGGAATAAATCCAAGTTTTATCTTGAAAGATGACACTCTCTTTAAGACCCTGCATTCAATATTATGGAAGCTAAATGTTACATAGGAGAATAGGTTTTTAATACAAACTTTCGTCAAAGAATTTTTAACAGGCTGCATTAATTATATTGTTGTGCATTAATAGGAAATTGCAAGATTTTCTAAGACTTTCCTAAGTTTTTGCATTAATGAAAAATTTAAATTTAACTTCATTCCCTCTCCAGCACTCCCTATTTGTTGCAAATAAATTGGATCCATTTTCCAACTTCAGAATGCTAAACAGCACTATAGTAACAGCAGCAATTATCAAATAAAGCAGAGGTGCAACCTTCTTCTCAGACCACTATAAACATAGATAAGTGGATTCTCAGTTACAACAAAGAACTCACACAAAGAACCCTGCCAACACAGACTGCTCTTTTATGCAACTCCAAGAAATTTGCATTATTGTTTAGAAGGTACTTTTTTTCCTGAAAGAAAGTACTTTCTTTCATTGCTGTTTCTTATAAATATATTTTATTGTAGAAAACAGACACAATATATCCTAAAATAAAGTAAAACACTCTCTAAATGAAAGATTTAGAATTAATAAATGGTATGAACACTGAGTAACAAGATTTTATTTTCAAGCATTATGAGAATCTAAAGTGTAAAATAAATGGGTTGGTAATAACTACTGAAGTATAACTTACCAAAAATATAAATCAGTAGAACTAAATACTATTTACTTATATCCTCAGTTCAAAAGTACTATTCTTCAGAACATTTTAAAGACATTCTGAAGGCTAACCATAGAGATATTAAACTTTGTTTTAAAAAACTGAACCATGGATACATGCAGTTCAGGGTAGGTCTCTTGATTTAAAAAGTTTTAAATTGTGATATCTACTTTGCTCCCCAGGCTCTGTTACCTACAAAGCTCTGAGGTCTATATGAGGCATCTTGACTTCAACACTGTTGACCATGCAACATACCATTCAGAGAAGTCAATACACATTTCATGATCCTGTGATTAAAACCTGACAATTTAGGCCCAACTTTACAATGTTTATGTGAAACAGAACTTCAGAAATTGACTCTTGCACAAAGAAAGGAAGCTCTTGTCTTTTGTTTTTTTACTGTAGTTCATTTCTAACATAACCCACCAAGCTGCAGCTGAAAACTCCAGTTATTTGGATTTGAGACATTTCAGAGCTTCCAAGTTGCTAAAAAACAAATCCATAATACATCATTTGCAGCTTTTTACTGAACAGTGTTCCAACACAATGGCATATCAAGAGTTTCTAAAATAATTTTAGGTAACTTTTTTTGTGTAACTGTCTATCCTATTTATTTATAGCTAAAAAAAAAGCCCAGGATCTAGTACAGCCTGTCCCTACACCTCCTCCTTGATTATCTCCTTTAAAGAGGAAAACAACTGATCTTTAAGGAGAGTAATACTTGCAATTCATGTACACATCTGTACGGCGCTGACTACAAATCTTTGCCAAAACAAACACCAGCCTGACTGTTTGCTGTCTTTAGTCATACCAGCAACCTTTTTGTTTCCTGGAAAGCAACCCGATGACCAGATCAGCAAGAAAATAATTGCCAGTAAGAATAAGCTCAATGTTACTGGATGCTGCACACACTCAGCCCCATATATATTTTCGCAAGAAGGCTATAAATGCAGCAGCCCTGTTTTACTCCCCATCTGTCACTGCTCAGTGCAGCCTGTATGCTATAAGGCTGCTCCCACAAAGATTTTGAACACTCCTAAATACAAAAACAGCAGACATACTGAGGCAGACAGGAATGGCATTCTAGGGACTCTTTCATCATCAAGGACAACAGCCAGAAAACTTGCAATGTTTCAAAATGCAAAACTAAAAAAAA
>NW_008660954.1:15025-16095 GCF_000695815.1 Acanthisitta chloris | reverse complement strand
GCAAAACACTGAAGTCTGTTCCTCTCTGTGACTCCCCACGTTCACTCTGTCCCTCTGTTTCTGTATCCTCGTAGCGGCTCCAGTTGGAAAGTATCTTTCTTCTTGAATAGCATTTCACTTCTTCCTTGTCTTCTTCCTGTCGTGATTCAGCATCATCATCTTCCTCACCCTGTGACATTGAAATGGACAGCTAAGCCACTGCAACTCTTCATTCTGTATTTTAAACAATTATTCATACAAACTTCAAACACAGAAATAAAACCCAGAAAGACAAATCCACCTGGATACCCTTCAACAGGTGCTGAATGGTATGTAATTCATCAATAGTGTAATTAAAAGCTCCTGCAGGAGTCAAGCAATGACACTGATGCAAGTTCCACTGCTTTCCCTCCTGTTCTGGAAATGCATAATGAATAGATTCCTTCCTAAAACTGAGAGTAATGGGCAGGGAGCAGAACTGAGAATTTAATCCCAGTACCTCTGTTCAAGTGTTGCAGTGATAAAGATAACAACTGAAAAAAAAATATTTTTAGAGGAGAATAGGAAAAGTAACAAATTCTGCAGAAAAACATCTGGAAAATGGTGATTTATATAAGAATTTCCATTATAACCAACTACAGGGTCTTAAATCAAGTAATACAGAATAATTAATCAATTTCCTTCATTAAAGCCATTTTATGGAAATAAACATGGAAAAATTGAAAAGGCTGCTAGCAGTCAATCTATTAGCCTAACCTCTTAAAATGCTCTAGGGTCAAAAGGAGAATTCACTGCAGAGTCAACTTAAGATACAAGTGAAATAGCCATTTGCCACAAGTACTCAGCAGCTGTGGAAAACTCTCCCTTGCCTTGAATCCTCTATACACGCAACTCTCAGAGCTTGGGGTTAAGCTGGAATTATTCATTCACAAAGATTTGCTTTCTGGAGGAAGGAGCACTCAACAGGCAAAAGAAGAACTGAGAGTAACCAGAAAAGCTCTGTACAAGGTATTTTCTGCAGAGATCTAAAGCTCTGAAGAGCTGGAGTAAAGGAGTCAAGAAAGAAGAGATTCTAAGAAAGAAGAGCTTTT
>NW_008660954.1:3679-15014 GCF_000695815.1 Acanthisitta chloris | reverse complement strand
CTGCTGACAGCTCTACTCTCTCGTCTCTCCTTTACTCCATCTCTTCTTTCAAACCACAGTGTGCTGATGCCATAAAATTAAATTTTGCTGTCCCAACAGTAAGTACATTCTTCATGTCAAGAGGAGTGAAATTCCAAGTTTATCTACACTGCTGTAAAGCTTAAAGTCATCTCCATTCAGCATAATTTAAAAAGCAGGCAACCTTTCAGTACGTCCTTATATACCCACAAGCCAAAACACCCTTACAACTTACCATCAAACAGTGGTTTAAAGGAGGACCTTGGCTTTAATATTTTAGACCAAATGTAACCCTCAAATAAATGTGAAAGGCAACTATTTATGTTTAAACAAAGCCCCTCTAAGTAAAGAGATGGAACATCTCCTCCAGAAAGATGACTAAAATCTCTAGCAGTTTCTGTGTTTCTAAAACTACATTAGAGTGAAGTTTTTTAAGCATGCAGTGTGAACGCACACACTGGTACAACACTGGTTAACCTGGTGAAAACAACTGCACAAAGCCACAACAAGGAACAAACCACCATCACTGCATTAACTTGTTTTATAATCAATGAGTTACTTTCACAGGAAATACGCAGAGCAATGCAACACATGTTGTAAATTGATTTTAGAAGTCCATTGCAAACAAGGCTTAACTACTCCATGGAAAATTTTGCAGTTACATTTTGACTCAGCCAGACAAGGACAAACTGTGATTTTCATGTTCCCTTAGTATCTAATTACACAACAGAAAAACCTCTATCAATGCCAAATTAATCTCTGTTGTACACGAAATACTATATCTATATGAGTACAACATCATAAACAGAAGACTGACACAGACAAAAAGGTAGGAGGCAGCAGTTTGTGGACAGTGGAGTATTACTGCTCTTTAATTCTGAAAATATACTAAAAATGACCAAAAGCAGCAGTGAAGCCTGTTTCACGGCTTTTACAGAAATGCTCAGGGACTTGGGGGTTCTGTGGATGAAAAGCTGGATATGAGCTGGCAATGTGCGCTTGCAGCCCAGAAAGGCAATCATATCCTGGGCTGCAGCAAAACAAGAGTGGTCAGCAGCTCAATTCTCCCCCTCTACTCTGCCCTCACGAGACTCCACTTTGAGTACTGTGTTCAGCACTGGGGTCGTCAGCACAAGAAAGACATGGACCTGTTGAAGTGCAGAGGAGAGACATGAAGATGATCAGAGGGCTAGAACACCTTCTCCTATGAATAAAGGCTGACAGAGCTGAGGTTGTTAAACCTGGAGAAGGCATCAAGGAGATTTCACTGCAACCTTCCAGTACCTGAAGGGGGCTTATAAAAAGAGGGAGACTGACTTTTTACAGTAGTGATAGGACAAGTTTTAAACTGAGGGAAGGTAGGCTTTGTCCCTAAAGAATGGAAAATATTAAGTTAATAAGTATGCATTGGAGCTGTAATATTCAAAACAGTAATATTGAGGTTAAGTAACAAAGGAGAAAAGTAGCACTTGATCAATATAATTTTGAAGAGTTTCCAAAAAAAGTCTGGCAAGAAAGTGAAGGAGAGAAATAGTTGTGCTCTTTCTAAGAGACTAACAAAAAAGCTCAAACTATGTTTTCATACATGCTGTAAAGTGACATTCTTGGGAAGGAATTGAGAAAAATATTACACAATAAATAGGAACAGAAATCTAATAATGCACAATACCTACACAATGGGGAAGGGTAGTTGGCCCAAAGAAAGGCAAGCTGAACATATGTTTTTTCTGTTACTGTGGGATATTCTAAGTACTGACAAAGATTAAGTGTTCTAAATTTTTCTTAGAGAGCTAACAGAATTGGACAAGATAAGCCTTAGCTCCTGTGGCTTCCTAAGGGTAATACATATAGCTTTAGAAAATCTTAATGGAAGATCTGCCTTTTAATGCACTTATAGGATTTTTTAAAGGGCTGTGAGCTCAACAATTCTTGTTGAGTGCTTGGACACGTGTGCTTAACATGCTAGGACTGACTGCACTTACAGTGAGAAGCCACTGAGTAACTGAAGCAGGATGCAGGGGGTCACTATTGCACTTTCTCCATTGTGTACTTTGGCCTTGGTTTGATCCAAACCACTCTGTGTTCCAGGGAAGTGCAGAAGGATGACCCCAGGGGAAACTGTTGATACTTACTACAGAGTGGTTTCTCTAGTCAGACATAAGTGAAAATGTGGCAGACGCAGTTACACTTTAGTGACTTAAATTGCTCTTGGAAAGACACACATTTAATTTCATGGTTCAAAGTTATTGGTGGTATAACCAAACAGGAGCAATGTGATTATACCAGGAATTACCTTAGCACAATATGAATACAACACAATCTCAAAAAAAGTCCTTTTTTTTGCAACAGTGCTCATTAAATGCACTTTATTTATCTTTAAATTGGAAGGGTAGAGGAGAATCCCCTGACAGCTTAATTTATCTATCACTTTGATTGATAGGCTTATATCTTGTGATACTTATATATAGTATAATAATCTTCAAAAGAGTTGTTCTTATTTTACATATTTATCTAATTACAACCCCTAGCTATGTGTCCCTCTTCTTGTAAGTAATTACTTGACAAAGGAATATATCACCTAGTCCTGGGTTAATGTGGTGGAAGTGTAATGGACTCTCTAAAATATGAACTGTACAGTGTACTAAAGAAAAACATAATATGTTCAGAATTATGGCAAATGAAAGCATAACTGCATTTTTAAATGCATTTCCTAGATTAGTGCTATTAATTTATAAAAGACAAAATACTAGTGCAATTTTATCAATACTGATGCAAGTTTGTAGGTGTTTAGAATCAAGGTGTCCTTACCCGCAAGAAATAAGATGGAATGCTATCTTTATGCAGTTACCTAGACAGACAGCTGAAATTCGATGACAGAATTTGAAATGCAATTCACAATCATATCGACAACCGTGAATTGAGCTTTAAAAACAAAAATAATAAAAAACATGTCTGTCAGTAGATCATATGCAACTCCACTATCTGGGAAATTCCAATGAACCATGTCCAGATGTTGTTCTGTCTACCTAGGAATATTAATAATAAAATTTTGTACTGAGAAAAATTAGCAAGTTAGAATATTACAAAATGGTATGTATGAAGTAAGAGTGGAATACAATCCTCTGAACTATTCTTATTTAGTCCTCTTAATCCAGATTTTAGAAAAGGAAATGAAAGATAAGCTTTGTAACTTTCCCTGAAAAATAAGATTTTCCCAATGCAGTGATACCATAAGATACCATTTCTCTTCCTTCAGAGACAGAAAAGAATATTTTGTAATAACACTCAGCAACACCTTTGAAAAATTGAGCTGTTAGCTCATCTATAGCGAGTTGTTTACAAAAGGCATATTCACAAGTCTGACCATAATGACAGCAAAAAAGTAAATGCAATAATCTTGTCCACCAAATTATTTTGCTACGAAGTTCCTGCTTATTCTATCTAGAAGATACAAATAACTGGAACTGATTAACAACTTCAAATGAAAAAGACTGTTTTCTCATTACTGTTTAACTGGAAAAAAAAAACTCTAAAAATTTTCTTTGCACTCTGTAAAGTTCTCACATGATCAAGCACCAGGGCTGTAAGTTGCACTTCATCTTCCTCAAAAGTCATTATTAATATTTCCACAAGCTATAGCCATATTCTGTACAAACCTTACACCTCTCTGAATTGGAACAAGAGCTTCTATTAGGAGCTAAATCTCTCCCTTATATTCACTGAGCCAGGAAGAAAAAGGGAAAAATAAGCAGCCTCACAGGCAAAAAGCTCAGTTATTTTGTTCGTAACTACTGATTTAAATAACAGACTATCTTCCCTTTTAAAGAACTAGAAAAGAATCCATAAACCCTGATGCTCACTTTTCACTGCTGTCTCAGAAACATCTCCATAACCTCCTAGCATGTGATTAGCCACATAGTCCTTCAAACGAATGCCTTACAGGGGCAAAATGAACCAAGGTACTACACACTGCTCAAGTTCTGTACTGCAGATTTTAGAGACCGAAATTGAAAACTGCTGACTCAGAGATAAATTAACTAAATAACCGTGCAATGCATGTTGCCAAAACTTGGGACTTGGTAAAGCCTACCAAGTAAGAATTTTTCTTGGAAACTGTGTTTCAAGACTTTGCTCATTAGATACAGGATTTTTCAAACTGCAAAGCCACTAGCTAAAATTTTGCTCTACTCATTTAGATTAAAACTCCAAACTGAAGGATATTTGATGGGCTATGTTGTGAGAACATATCATTATAAATTCAGCACTCATTCTGCAGTAATTGGAAAACCCTGTAGAGAATCAACACATTGCATTAACTGTAGTAGTCCTTTGCCTCCCTTCACCAAAGCTGGACAATGCTGTGAACAAAGAGCTTGTAGGAACTTTGTCTGACTGCTGTCTATAGATAAAGATATGTTTAATTTTCTAAACTTTCCAAGCCAATACATTTCCACCAATAGAAAATCAATTGTATTTTTTCTTTAATTCAGTGGAAATAATTATATGAAAGCTACTGGCAACTATGCAAACTGTTCAAGCAATTTATACAAAATTGTCACGTGGGCCTGCACAAAATCTGGCAGCTCTATTACCTTCAAATTGACAGTAACTTTAAAAAGCTATTTTTTTTCTTATAAACATCAGTCAAAAATATGAGTGCAAATACAAAATAGGAGCTTCTGTCTTGACAGAAATAAGAGGTTTCAAGAAAACCTTACAAAGTATATCGCCACAAAGGAGAGAGTATTTTCAGTTAGATTACCAATTGTTCCTCCTATGTATAGGCTTAGATGTTGCATACATATGGATCCACATATGTGAATGTTGTATGCCTTATTCTAAAGCCAAGCTTAGTATTCTGGATCAGTTAAGGAAACCTTCCAGAGAAAGTTATTTTCCTTACCAAATCTGCTATTCCTAAACAGAAGTATCCTGAGCTGCATTAGAGACTGACTGCATCCTGAAATTGATTCAATTCTTGTGTGTCAATGACACAGTATTACAGACTAATCCTAGCTGAAAGGGATTGCAAGAGGTCATCTTGTCCATCCACCTACTCAAAAGAAGGTCAAAACTGAAATCACCGTGCAGGTTGGAGCTTTGCCCGCTCAAGGCTTGAAATCCTCCAATAGTATACCTAATTCTCAGTATTCAATTTTGCTGTTTTTTTCTAGCACTTCTAAACTTGCAAAAGCAGTCGTATTAACAGCTTTAGCAATAACTTGTTAAAAAAAACCATGAAAAGTTTTGTAACATCAAGGAAACAAAGTTTATTGACCGTAAATATTCACCTCAACAGTTCAGTAAGAGACTTTCTAAAGGCTATTGCTATTTCACTAGTTTTCATGAGACAAGACAGACTCCCTCAATAAACATAACTGTTATAAACTGATACATATTGAAAAGCTTTGTACTTCTGCAGGCACGTAAATGATGAAGCAAAAGCATGACAAATTATGTAAAAAGCTCACTCACAGCATCCATCTGCAGAACAGAAAAATTTGAGTCCTGATCCTGACTCACAAAGATTATTTCATAAACTTTGTTCGAAGTCTACTCAAAGAGCAAAGTTTAGAGAAGACTTCAGTTATACTGACAAGTCTAATGTTTATTTAACAGTCGCTACATGTACAGTTTTAGAACAAAGCCAACACAAATCTGGCAACTCTACCAAAATCAAAAACAACATGTTGAAGACGTTTCAGGGTTTCTCATGCAATAAGTATGTAACAAAATTTCTCAACAGATTAATTTTTTGCCACAATGAAAAAGGAAAAAAAATAAACACCCAAAAACAACCTCTTGAAAGATTTCTGCTCTGCTATATTACGAATGAAAGGAGCCCTCCAAAACTTACATTACATTTGAATAACAACATAACTATTATTCCCTACCTTTAAATTAAGAAATATTTGATAATATACAGTAACAAGTTAAAAATGTATGATTTTTTTAAATGCACCAATTTTGTTAAAAAGAAAGCACATAGGAGTAAGACATTGTTTTTCTATGGATTTCAAAACATGAAACTAGCTAGTGCTATTCACCCACACTGTTGCATTTTCAATTGGCACAGCATTTAAAAAGAACAAATTCTGAAAGACACCAAATAGAACAGCATTCTTTGAAATTGCATACTTACACTGCCAGAAACGTAATCAATAGTTTCCCTCTCTTTTCTACTGTTAACCTTCTGCCCGATTAAATTCCTTTATCAGTTCACAGCAGAATCAGACGAGCACAAATAATTGTTAGATAGGCTGGAAGCATGCCATGAAAATGGGAACTGGGGAGCAGGTCCTTTCTTCATATCTGGCAGCAGCTATCTGCTACATTGGCTAAGTGCACTGGTAAGCCATATCCTTGGCTTTCATTTCCCGCAATGTTAAACTTGTTTTTCTAAAGCAAATTTTGTTTCTCTTTTCGTTAAAGACTTGCAGATTCTCTGTTCCTATTCCTGTTCCATATAATACATGCAGACACAGAGATGTTCTTTGTCAAATTCACATAGTTTTAAAAAGAAGAAATTAAAAAGGAAAAAAAGAAAAAAGCTTTGCTACAAATATTTATGTTGATGGGTAAAAATTTTAATAAAACCTTTAGAAAATTCGCTTTTTTCAACTTTTAGTCCCCTTTCCTAGCTAAGCTTTCAAAGTAGCCACTAAGACATGTACAGGTTCTATAATGCAAGTACTGATGTTTGGTTCACAGTGGGAAATTCTATCTTGAATGTAAATTAAAACCCTCAAATCTGTCACTTTTTCAGATCAACTATCTCATGATACCAGTGCACTGCAAGCACAAAAATATTCACATAATGAAAGTTAAAGGTGCAAAAGGAGAAACTCTACCAATCTGAAACCCTAAGAAGGTACTATATGAGAAATTCCAGAGGACAGCATTCTGATTTCCTATCCCCTTTCACTAGGTCTGCAACACTGTCAGTAGCATAGTGCCTAAGTCTTTCATCTTTCATTGCTTACATATTGCCACTTCATAAATACAATTTCACATCCTACCAAAACCCCTCACATCTCTAATACCCTTCTGCCAACAAACTGACAGATCAGGCCGCTATGCATTTTTGAAATCAAGTTGCATTATGACATTTATGGTGTGATGAAGCAGTAAGACTTGAGTTACCAACACTCATTTGCCAGTAATTTCAGAATGGGGGGTCAAAAGGGGTAATTTTTAGACTCAATAGACAGTCACATAGTAAATCAATGAACACTAAATTATATAAAAGATACTAAGGATACAAAGCAGATTGTCTGACAGGCAAACAAAATGTGTAACTACAAAGCTGAATGCAAAACCACATATCGAGAGACAAGCAAGCAGGATATAGACATATTGAATGACACTGATTATAAAAAAGAGTCAGGTCACACTAAACAAATGAATAAACGAGATTGCAGTTGGAACTTGCATCTTTTTTCCCCACATTCTCCAAATTCTTCACCTTATTACTCATTGCAGACTGAAACTTTTTCATCACCTACTCTGTATCCAAACAGACTGTGTGTACTGCCTGCCTTTTTACAGAAAAGCATCAGTGCTAATAGCCCTATAACATTATGTAGAAGCTGTTTCAAATGTACACTAGCAGAAAAAAAGGATGATTTTGCTATATATTTTGAGAAAGAGTTGAAAATAATACATTACCTTATTAGGAGACTTTTTTCTGCATTACAAATAGCATTTTCAGTGGCTAACAAAGGATAAAATAAGGCAAAAAGATAATTATTGATAAGCTCATCAATCTGTTTTGCTGTCTCACTGAAAATAATTAAACCACTTTTCATTATACTTCCTCCTTCAGGGTTTCACATAATTTAGATAAGATTTTTTTTCCTTCCAATTATTCAACAGGAAACACACATTTGTAAGTCACTTAATTGCAGTTCTTGGCAGCCAGCTTAAACAAGTCAGTATAGGTATTTGCAAATCCTTTTGCTTTTGTGCTCTAGTTTTTTCCAGACTACACTTAATGAAATTAAGAGAACAAAAAATAAATATTGATATTTAATATTTTGTGTATTGCACTTTCTGATTTGTCAGCAGTATTAATAAGATTAAATAGTATTTCTAAACATTAAATCTATTCCATCATTACAGTGACACACACCAGACTAAGTCAAAAATTATCTATACAAAATTATTAATGGAGATGAGGTGACACATGTTTGTATGGTCACAGTCTTTTCATATTGGCATAGTTACCTACTGATGAATTCAGTGAGCCTTCAGTGACTTTTTCAGCATTGCCTCTCATTAACAATTTACTTCCTTATTACTCATCTAGACATCAGAGCTCTTACAGTACAGGTTCAAGTTTCTATTATAAACCATTTTTTCAACTTGAGGGAAAAAGGAAAAAGCTAAAGGTTTTTTATTATTATTATTTATTTAGACTAAGGAAGGAAAAGTCTCGACAAAGGTTCTTTCATGGAAGGAAAAAAAATAACCCTACAAAGAGTAATCCTCTTCACTAGTTTGCTCTATTGGTGACCTTTAGAGAGATCTACCAAAGCTAAAGAGAAGCTTAATTAGCAGAAAGGGCAGCTGAGAGAAGAGGTAGCATGGAGAAAAAGGCTTTTAGCCTTTATTGTACAGGATGAGACTTTTAGAAAGAGGGATGAAATCCTAAGACTGCTTCATAAATGCTGGATACTGGAACTTGCCACTCTTGGTTAGCTAAAGATAGAATCAGCCAAGACAGACATCCCATTCTGAAACCAATGTTTTGCCTAACAGGAATGATGCTGCAGTGAAAGGGAAAAACATCTCATGAAGTACACAAAAAAGAGTCTTGTTCTTGAAGTTTCTACATAAAATTGTTACTGCTCCAACAATCACAAAGTAAGGCTGTAGAGGCTGTCTTAACTTTAACAGCAAAAAATATTTCTCTCCCCTTTATTTTTTAAATGTGTTATGAGTAATTCAAACAGATTAGTCACGTGACTGTGATCTGGTGCGAAATATTGTCCTCTACAATATGTAACCTGTAGATAGAATATAACCAAAGTTTCCTCTCTAAAAGGCACCACTGCAGTTACAGAATGCCAATCTGAAATAACAGAAGAAAAACAGTCTAGATACTGGTATGTTCTATATGTTCAAAACTGTTTACAGCTGAAGAAAAAAAAAAGCATTACTCCTATCTAGACATAACACCTGTAAAAAAGCCTATCATTAAACAAGGCTCAATTAATTATATACAAACAGATGTAAACATATCAGGTGCTCATGAAAAATTCTACTTCTGTGTATTGCACCTCCATGTTTTTTCTGTGACTATCAGCCCCTTGAGAAGCTCAATGTTGCAATGTTGTTTTGTGCTTAAACCATCTTTATGAAATTGCTCTATAACTACACCACAGTGCTCAGCTGTCTAGACAACCGGTGGCCAGCTTCAACTGTGATTTCAGCAGAAATCAAGCCACCTTGAGTCCACCAGTACTGCACTTAAGTGTAACCCACAATGCAAATTTGCACCAAAACCCTCACCCTTGACAGTTACTCAAACTAAGACAAAGAGCCACACCAAAAACAGTGACGGAACTAATTAACAGGAACACGATAAGTCAGTGAATTCAGCAAAGTATTAAAACATAATACAGCCTGAATACAGAATACTGAAAAAAAACCCCACTCCCCCAAAAAGCAACCCAAGCAAAGCACTGAAATCCTTTAGTTCATCAAGCAATCATAAAAAGCCCAAGGCTTCACATGTCAGTGACAGAGCAGTTGCTTAGGAAGAGCTGTGGCCCAGAATCATCACTGTTCTTTACAAGACAAATAGCCTGGCTATTCCAGGGTTAAAGAGAGAGACTGTACAGTCTGTAACTGTAGAATTATCCTCTGGGAAAAAAGAAGCAGGAATAGAAACAGGACCTTCAGGGAAGGATCTTACATGCTCCAGCAGATTTGCAGGTTTTACCAGAAGTATGTATTACTAAGTCTACCTTCAAAAGAGTTAAAGTCTTATTGACAAAAAGAAAGAAACAAACAAACAAAATCAAAACTAAACCCCCTACACCCACATAAAAATACAGAGGAATCACATACATGAAAGAGAACAGTGGGAAATGGACCTCCCTCTATGCCTTATCATAGAACACTGAATTACACAGGCTTGAAATCCTTCAGTTATGAAAACCTGTAAGAAATATTTCTCTCTACTTGTTATAAGGCTCTAAATCACCACTCAACCAATAATCAGCAACTTTTTCTTTCTTTAAATTACAGTGAAAGTTTCTAACAGCTATAAAAGGCTGTGCAGCACTATTAGACTGGCTGGAAACTCGTAGCAGGGCTCCTGAAACCACCCGGTTACTTTTGTGAGGAAAAGAGCAGCAGCACTGCATGGCATAATTTTTTAATCACATTTCATCACCTCTACATATTTGTTTATTCTTCAGCAGAAATACCTACTCTCACTTGATGTGCTCAAACAAATCCCTGTATTATGTTTTCTGAGACCAAATACTCATCCCAGCAGCATAACAAGACTTTTAGCGCAGAATTACAAAGTGTTCCCTTTCCTACAAATAATCGTCCTTCAGAGCTGTGTTTGGAACAAATACCCAGGAGCAAGTACGTGTGATTTTCACACACTGTGCTGTATGTTTGGAAAACAGCACCCTGAGATGAGAAAGACACTCCCTCCCCATGATGCACACACATCCGTACTCTTCATCCTGTACTTCCAGCCCTTTCCCTGCCCGAGGCAGTGCAGGTGAGCCACGCAGCAGCACAGGAGCTGCCAGCGGCACTGGCCTGGCTGCCTGCACCACCAGCAGGCAGGTCGCTTACAGCATTGGTACACTGCCATGGATGGATGCATGGATGGATGGATTCTTAAATGTGTAGTTTTAGTCCTGCCCTAAATTTTAAAATCTTCACTTAAATAGGATGGGAAGTTCTTCTCCAATATTCAAACTACCACCACTTTGTATTTTGTCCGAATAAAAATCCACTTCATTTTATTGGATAATTAAATAAGATAAAGATTTAAAGTTGTGCTTCATACAATTAACAAAATATTCAGCCGATAAAGTTATCTGCTTAAACTCGCAAATTTTTGGGACAACCTGTTTGAAAGCTACCAAATTACTACTCCAGTGAACTGAGGGGAAGAAAAAGAGGAATAAAAGCATTTAAGTAGGTGAGGAGAAAAATGCACAACCAAATTATTAAATTGAAAAAACACCACCAAAAAAATTCCACAAGAAAACAACAAGCTCTTTCCAAGGAAGTTAGATAAAATGAGTCAGGCATGATACTGCATGTTCACCTGTGTAATGGGATG
>NW_008660954.1:0-3653 GCF_000695815.1 Acanthisitta chloris | reverse complement strand
GAAAGTTGGTAAAATACAATGAAAGAATAACAATAAATAGCATTAGACCATTCCACATGAAACAATCAGGGATTATTACAAAACATTGCAGCCCCCAGCACTGTGAAAAACGGGTTTCTCTTTTGTCTAGAAACTGGTAACAATAAATTAACTTTGGCTGGATAAAAAGCATTTCTCCTCTTCCATTGCACAGCCAGCCTTGAAAAATTAAAGACAAAAAAAGGGCTGTGACAAAAGTTACAGAGCAGCTCTACTGAGTAGGCTCAGTAACCCTCACCATACATGTTTTTCTGTACTGATCTCTGTATACTTCCTACACAATGCATTACACAAGCTATCTACCCTTTCAGTCACAATTTTTATTCTCAAGGCCCAAATTAAACCTCCTCCTTCTTAACAATGTTTTCTTCTTGTCCTGCCTAAAATGGATCCGTCTGGCAACAACCAAGGCAATAACCTTTCTACTTAACAGAGCCTGGCTATCCAGACCTGTCCAAAGCCTTTCCTCCTAGCCTGTATCTTCTAGACTTCACATCAGTCTTCATTCCTTCCCTCTAGAACTTTCTCCAGCTGCTCCAAATCTTGCAAAAATAGAACCAGTTCTTCGGTGTGATTGCATTGCTAACTGATACCTTCTCATCCATAAAGCTGACAGTTCCCTTCCATAAAATTGCAGCTTAATCAGTCACATACCTCTATAGAATTTTCCTCTGTAAATGTAGTTGTATTATATTAGACCTTGAATTACACCTCACTGTTTTTCCCATTTGTTGAGACTGTGTTCTGAGCTTCACCCTCCTGCCAGTTTAGCACTGTCTGCAAATTTTAACACTGTATATTTTAATTCTTGATCAGAATTATTAATAGAAACACTGAACATGAGCAGATACAGAATGAACCTTTACAGAATCCCATTTAACAAACACCAGTTTGACACTGAACCATCACAGTAGAGAAACTCCCGAGAAGGGAAGTTCTTCACACCTCATTAGTAATTAAGTATAGCTTACAAATTGATGTACATTAATCTAAATAAAACTTTCCCTAGTTGCTTTTGAGAACATTAAGTGCCAAAAGATTGATTGCCTTCAAGATAAACAAATCTATCTGCACAAGCTCTGTTACAGTGTTCTAAAAAAAATCAAATACATCTGCATTTGAAAAATGAAAGCTTTTGTTACTGTGCTTGTGAACACGCTGCTTTTTGCAGTTGCTTAGACTGTGAAGACTTTGCTCATATTAATTACAATTAGGAAAAGCTTATCTAATGCTGACAGCATTAGATATTCTCTTAGATCAGTTCTATATGTGTGGACGACAAGAATGAAGATATAATGAACACTAAATAAACATTATGCCATCTTGGAACTAACCATACATAAGCAAGACTGCAGTAGAATCCATCTGTTAACCTCATTCTCTAACTAGAAAATGCTTACTGCAACCAACTCCCGAAGCACAAAAAGGAACATTGAAACAAACAGATCAGCCAATTCCAACTGCACTGAAGCAGTAGCACGTATCCTATGCACACTCAGTGTATCACTGAACAGAAAGCTAAAGGTAAACTTTGGAAACTGCAAATGTAATAAACATAAAGGACAAAAGAAAATCTCCTTAAACCACCCAGAAAACGATGTGGTTGAGGACTATCAAAATTAAACCCAGCATCATGTCCACAATTTCAGAAAATTTTTTAACAGATTGTATCTCATAGAGAGCAAAATTATAAATTCTGACAGTACATAAAATATCAATTCTGAGGAAGTTAGAGGAGTTAGACTAAAGCTGGGATGTAATATTGGGCCTATATCAATTGGACCTTTAAGCATTATAATTCTACATTTCACTAAGTTTCATTTATTTAATATAGTACAGATGAGCTAAAGCAGACTGAAATAATGGAAAATTATTCAAGATGACAGATATACAAAGAAATCTGCCATTTGGTAAACCAGCTGGTCATAATTACACAGATTCATTTCTGAGGGGAGGACACAAAATCTTCAGTAATCAAGCCAATTAAATCAGCAAGCATACTAGTTACAGAAAGACATAACAAGTGGAAGATCCTTTTCCCTCTTCACAACAAACAGGAACACTTTTCCTTACAGTTTCTAAATCAATTCCATGCTTGAGAGAGGCGTTATCTTGTTTCAAGAGCGAAGCTGGGGAGTTACTCAGAGAGCTCCCTCCTCAAGAGCTGACAGAAATCGTGAAAGCTGTCATCTCTAAGACTCTGATCCACAGCTGGATCTACCCCTGCAGGGTAACAGTAAGCCAATTAGGTAGGAACAAACAGCACCCTGATCTCCTTCTACACTAGCACACAGCCAAGGAGGGGAGAACTGACTCAGCAAGTCCTGGGTCTTCACAGGCTTTGCAAGCAGCACAGCTGGTCGCCCATGACTAAAATCAAACAATTACAGGACACTTGCAGTAGTGTCAAGCATGTAAAGTGGTGTCCAGCCTCCATGTGTCCACACAAAACTGAGAACCACGACACTTTCTGCTCCCTGTTGTACAGGTCAGAAATAACAGCCTCCTGTAGCTTCAAACACAAGCTTAGGACCCATTAAATTACAACATCCAAACCACAACATTTTAAGATAAATAGTGGTTTTAAATGAATGCAATTGACTGAGAAATATAGCTGCCAAAATATTATGCAATTTAATGCTGATTTCAACTTCACTGTAAAAAAACCCAAACAACAGCGTTCTGCCAATCCAGCTGCAACTTTTATCTCCCAAAACAGGAGTGCTAAAATATATCTAAATACAATGACAAGATTAATAGTTTATATTTTTTAAATCCACCAGCAAACATGGGAGTTCTAATACAGATAAAACACTGACTGGGTCAAACTGAAGCCCTGGCATCACAAAAGTCAAAGTGAATATAATCAACATGATCCTGGAAAAGGGGTAGCAGCTGGTCTACATTAGGACTCACAGTGCTGCCAACACCAATCAGTACTAGGGCATCGTAGTAATCTCTTTTCCAATTCAGCAACAACTATGATTTCTATGTTGCAACACTACTAACAGAAGCAAGACAATCTGAATATAGTAGAGTCAAAGCATATTTTTATGGAAACTGTTTTTAAAGGCACAGTGCTAATCTCATACTATGGTGGGTTATAAAAAGCATTTTAACATCTCCATGGGAAATTGCAGATGTAGTTGCGGCACACATAGGTATATCTGTGCTATTTTTAATCTGCTAAAGTGCTTTTTAATTGGTCAAACCACAAATATCAACTTGTATTAATTATGTGTTCCAGTGAATCACAGATATTCATTATGGAAGATGAGCCATGTTTACCATGTCTTCACTGCCAGTACCACGGGCTGGGCAAGACACAAGTTCATTTCAATTTCTTATCATAGAATCTCTAAGCTCATCGAGTCCAACCATTAAGCCAACTGTGCCAAAAACGTTCAGCAATTCTTCATCTCTATTTGCAAACAAAAATGTACTTTTCAGATGCGTTTTTCAGCAAGACTTTTATCTATTCAGAGCAACATTACAAACACCTTTCGGCCAGAAAACCACTCTCGGCGCTGCACCAGAGCTGGCAGGCGCCGCGGGGCTGACCCAGAGGCAGCGCAGCAGTCCCGGCGCCCCCACCCGCGCCCCCCACGCTCCCA
>NW_008660953.1:41313-44347 GCF_000695815.1 Acanthisitta chloris | reverse complement strand
CAGCTCATGGGGAGCTTCTCATCCACCTCCAAGTCTTTCTCTTCATTGCTGGTTTCAATTCTTTCTCCTCCCAACCTGTAGCTGAGCCTGGGGTTGCCATGATCCCTCTCATGGTTGTATGTCCTGCACTTGCACAGCCTTGGTAGATACCTGAATTGAGGATAAGCATCAGACTTCTCTCTGAGGCTGCTTCCTCCTCTGTGAAATCGAAGAGACTGCTTTAAATTATTTTTTTCCAGGCTCTTTTACCTCCTCCCAATTAAACTGCTTCAACTAATTGGTTTAATGGATTCACCTGGTAAGGAAACAGGTTACAGACAGAGCTGTTATAAAGCAGCCTTGATGGCTCCTTCTCTTGGCAGAGCACCAGCACAAAGGTGGTTTGAACCAGAGCTGTTAGTCACTTATTTTCGTGGCTTTTGTCAGCAGCTGAGACGTGGGAAGAATTCTGACATGCTGCAATGTTTGCGTCAGCTGCCAGGGAACTAAGGAGGAGAGAGCACCAACATTACAGCCGTGAGTAAAGAAAAGCTGGGGAAGGGAGGAGCAGTGAATGGCTTGGCAAAATACTCTTTGGCACAGCCACAAAAACACTTTCATTTGTGGAGGGATTTGGCTTTTGTCAGCAGCTGAGACGTGGGAAGAATTCTGACATGCTGCAATGTTTGCGTCAGCTGCCAGGGAACTAAGGAGGAGAGAGCACCAACATTACAGCCGTGAGTAAAGAAAAGCTGGGGAAGGGAGGAGCAGTGAATGGCTTGGCAAAATACTCTTTGGCACAGCCACAAAAACACTTTCATTTGTGGAGGGATTTTTTTTCCCTCTTGCCTCTTTCCTTTTTTTTTTCCCTCTTTTTTTAAGGAAGCCAAGCACTGTGTGGCTGCTCTGCACAAGGGTGGGCAGGAGATGGGGAGAGCCCTTCTGTGGGAGGCTGAGCTTGGGAAGGGAAAGCTGATGGGCAGCATCTCTGCTGGGTACCATCACTGCCAGGCTCCAGACATTCCTGTATGTGTTCAGGAGGTATAGAACAGCACACAGAGCTCCTGCTCTAGATTTTCTCAGTGTGAGTGGTGGCAAAGGCTCTCGGCAGCTCTGCAAGTGCCATTTCCATTTAGCAGCTCAGT
This sequence comes from Acanthisitta chloris, assembly GCF_000695815.1. Lineage (NCBI taxonomy): Eukaryota > Metazoa > Chordata > Aves > Passeriformes > Acanthisittidae > Acanthisitta > Acanthisitta chloris. Next base: position 43,223 of record NW_008660953.1, on the reverse strand, counting down.
TAAAAATTGAGTTGTACATTGTTTATGTCCTCTGTCATTTAGGCCCCAAGAGCCTGGGACAGATCATTTGACTCCTAGTAGACAGCAAGGCCTCCCATTTCAATCCTTTCCTTTGCTTTCTGTGCCATGCACCAGCCTTTCTTCAAACAAAGGAGCCCTTAGAAGCAAAGGCTCCTCCTCCTCTCCTGGGTCAGCACTGGGATGAAAAGGAGGTCTGATGTGGCAGGAATCTGACAGGAAAACACAGCAAACAGGCACCACCTCTTCAGACCAGAGAACCAACCTCCTTCATGGATGGAACATGGATGGAGAGACCACCCCCGGCCCCTGAGTTAAAGAAACCCTTCATTGTGCCATCCTAGGACCAGATCAGAGGCCTCTAGGGCAGGAGGACACTGACCTCAAAGACAAAGTATCTCACAGAGGCACAGAACATGGACCAAGGCCTGAGGAAACATCCTTTGCATCTTCCCAGGGTGGCAGTTTGCATCCACAACACCATCAAGTTGAGTGGGGAAGTCATTGAGAGCAGCAATGAGGAGAAAGACTTGGGCGTTGGAGCTGTTGAGCCTGGAGAAGAGAAGGTTGTGTGGAGAGCTCAGAGCACCTTGCAGGAGCTGAAGGGGCTCCAGGGAAGCTGCAGAGGGATCTGTGTTAGGAGCTGCAGGGACAGCACAAGGGGCAATGGGCACAAATGGAAGGAGGGAAATTGAGGTTAGATGTTAGACAGCAGTTTTGCCTGTTGTGGTGGTGAGACCCTGTCCCAGGGTGCCCAGGGAGGCTGTGGCTGCCCCAACCCTGGCAGTGTTCACAGCCAGGTTGGCTGAGCCTTGAGCAACCTGCTCTGGTGGGAGGTGTCCCTGCCCAGGGCAGGGCTTGGGGCTGGGTCAGCTCTCAGCTCCATTCCAACCACTAATATTCTCTGATTCTATGATGAGGTTGGTGCTAGGGTGATACACCCAAGGTGGTTAGTGTCTCCAGATCTGACCCAAGGAGGAGTTTCCTTTCTTCCTCAGACAGTCTTGCAAATGTCCTATCAGCACCTAGAAATTTGTATTAGGTGCTGAGGCTTCTCTCTGGTGCAAGTGATATTGTCTTTCACTTGTGCAGCTCCTTGGGGAGTGTCTCCCTCTTAACAGCAGAATAACTTTGCCTCTCCTGCTCTGTGGATGGGCAGCTCTCCTGAAATTCTTGATGTGAAAAGAGCAATAATTGTACTTGGAGGCTGCTGCAGTCACAATCTGTACACATCACTGAAGGTGTCCTATAAAAGTGTGGTCATTATGCACCTTAATAGGAAAGGTTTAAAATTTCATGGTTGAAATTAATTTGGAGCCTAATAAAAATCCAGATGAAATGCAAAGAGCCAGGAAGCTAGAAAGTTTTACAGCTCTAATGTTCTGTCCCATTTCCCAAAATATATTTGTTCAAGTAATTCAAACTGTCGTTACAATTAACTTGTCCTTTCATTTTCCTCCTTGAATTCCCTCTAAGCTAAACACACAATTTTCTTCTATAAATCTGTGTGACAAGTAGAGCAGTAAAATCTTTCCTGTTTTTTTTTTTTTCCACAGCATTTATATGCATTTTGCATGGGTTGAGTTGCCAGGCACTTTCCCTAAGCTAATTACTATGGTTGCATGTACACAGATTCACACTCAGAGACACCTACAAGACTTGTGGAAGAAGTCCAATTTGGACAACTGGCCAAAAGGAATTTTCAGCATTTTCTTAAATGGAGGAAATCTTAAAGATCAGGCATCAAATTATCTGCTAAGGGCTTGACTTCTTGCTCTGGGGAGCAGGCAATGCAGAGCTGTCCTGGTTCCTTGTCCCCTGCAAAGAGAAGGGTGAGGGACCAGACAGTCCAGTTTTGGCTCCTCAGGGCCAGAGGGACATGGAGCTCCTGC
>NW_008660953.1:37078-40950 GCF_000695815.1 Acanthisitta chloris | reverse complement strand
AGGAGGTGGGACCAGTGACCCACTGTGGTCCCTTCCAGCCTAACTTAGCCCGTGATTCTGTGACACATTCTGTAACATGCTGTAACCTTCATCTCTCCAGCACTGGCAGGATGAGCCAAGAGGTTGGGATACACCAGGGAGCTGTGCATGTCTCCTTGTGCTGGTGTCCCACATGATGCTGTGTGATTCCAGACACTGAGCACCTTGGGAAAGTTGGATCCTCTGACTCCTGCCTTTGCAGCAGGCTCTGCTCAGCCTGGCAGTCACCCCTGCCCTGCCACAGGAGCTGGATGCCAAGAGCATCACCTTGCCCTGCTCGTGTGTGATTTCCCTCCCCACCCTTCTGAAATGATAATTCCTCTGACCAGGAAAGTAATGACCCTGATACATTATTTCAAATGTCATTTTTGCAAAGGGATTAATCAGCTTAGTATGAGACTGGATTACATTTTAATTTTAATAGTGCTAAATTCTTGTTGTATTTAAAATACGTTTTCCTGCTTTTTAAATTCCATCGGGCACTATCTCATTTAGTTACTGTACCTTGTTGTAATCTCTCCATTGTGAAAATCTAACAGACAATAGCCATTGTTCAGGGGTTTGGATAACTTTGACTTCAGTGCCATTGTCTGCATCAGGGATAATAGCTGAGATGGAGCAGTGAAGGCCTCAGGGCAGTTTTATCTTCCTTTGGGAAGTGTGAACACAATGTTTTGAAAGGCACAGAGGGAGGATTAAATGACAAGTTCTGTCTGTATCAAGAGCAGTGTGGCAGCAGCACTAGGGCAGTGTCATCCCCCTGCACTGGGCACTGGGGAGGTCCCAGCTCAGTGCTGTGCTCAGCTTTGGGCACTCACTGCCCAAAGGCCATTGAGGCACTGAGCGAGTCCAGCCAAGGGCAACGAGGGCAGCAAAGGGCAGAGCACATGGGCAAGGGCTGAGGGAGTTGGGTTGGTCAGCCTGGAGAAGAGGCTCAGGGGTGACCTCCTGGCTCTCTGCAACTCCTGCCAGGGCTGGAGAGAGGTGTGGGATGTGTGTCCTGCCAGGGCTGAGGGAGAGGAGAGAGGGAATGGCCTTGAGCTGAGCCAGGGCAGAGTCAGATTGGATGTGAGGAGAAATGTTTTGCCTGTTGTGGTGTTGAGGCCCTGGGATATTGCCCAGGGAGGTGGTGCAGTCACCATCCCTGGAGGTGTTTCAGAGGTGTCTGATGTGGCACTGCAGGATCTGGGTTAGGGTTTGGGGGTTCCAGCAGGGACAGGTTCATGGTTGGACTCAATGATCTTGGATGTCTCCTCCAACCTCAATGATTCTATGATTCCAGGATTGCTTTCTTCTTCTTCACTCCAATACTGAAACAGTCACAGATAAAAGCTCTTAAAACCCTAACAACTGTAGCTCTACTACTTCTATATGTGTTCTCACAGTATTAACAAATATTACTAGTTACTTTTTTAATAAACATATAATAAGAAGGTCCCTGGGTCCAATTGTGATTTTAGGTTTAAAAAAAAACACCCAGGAGAGAGAAAAAAACCAAAACACCAAAACAACTTAGAGCTGTAATTAATGGTCTTCCCAAGGAGCTTTGCATACTTCAAAGTACTTGAATGCATCCACTACATTTCTTCCACCTTTTGAGATGCTTTTTACTTACAATCAATTGCCAACGAGATGTTGATTCAAATCCTTTACCCATAGGAATCAGCTTGTAGGTAACAGCTCTCCAAATAGAATTAAACCCACATTTTAAAGTTCACACCATGAAATGGACTCTTTCACACCCTTTCCATTATTTTATTGTCAGGTTGGATTACAGTTATCAGCAGAGTGGATTGTACCCACTGAACTAGTTCAGCATTTCTTGCATCCTTTCTCAGAAGAAAGATGTGAGAGAACCCATGGCCAATGCCTCATTTCTCAGCACTTGGCTGACCACAAGAGCCTTTTTTCCATCTAACATAGGAAGTTTTCTTTACATAATCAGTGGTAATTTACAAACAATGCATTAAAATTTCACATAGATACACTATTTAACATAGGAACACGTCCCAGTGGCTTCCTTTGTTATACTCTACCCGTATGTACATTATACAGGTGTGTACATATAGTATAGTTACTTTCCTCTAAAACATGATTTGGTTAGGAGTAAGTCAAAGCACAGTGGAGCCAGACAGAAGGAGCAGGGCTGACCTTGTTCACAGTTGGACCAGCTTGTCCAGCAAAGGCATAGTCAGCTGTGACCTTAATTTGCCCAAATCTCCTGTGCACTTTAAATCCTGTCCTTCTGTAGGATCCTTGTCCAGGTGCTCAGTGCTTCACAGAGTTGGGTTGTGTCTATCCAACAGTGTGCAGAGCTTAGCTTCAGGCACTATTTCCCAAAACATTGCTTGGATCTTGCAGCTGGAAGCTAGACAGTGCTCATGGAGTCTTTTGTAATCCAGGAGGGATGAAAGGTAAAATACATTGCCAATCCAGGCTGAGAGAGTTGGGGCTGTTGAGCCTGGAGAAGAGAAGGTTGTGTGGAGAGCTCAGAGCACCTTGCAGGAGCTGAAGGGGCTCCAGGGAAGCTGCAGAGGGATCTGTGTTAGGAGCTGCAGGGACAGCACAAGGGGCAATGGGCACAAATTGAAGGAGGGAAATTGAGGTTAGATGTTAGGCAGAAGTTTTGCCTGTTGTGGTGGTGAGACCCTGTCCCAGGGTGCCCAGGGAGGCTGTGGCTGCCCCAACCCTGGCAGTGTTCACAGCCAGGTTGGCTGAGCCTTGAGCAACCTGCTCTGGTGGGAGGTGTCCCTGCCCAGGGCAGGGCTTGGGGCTAGGTGAGCTCTCAGCTCCATCCCAGACCTTAATACTCTATGATTCTATGACTTCTCTAATCCCTCACAGGCCACATGAGCACTGTCTCTGATTGTCCATTGCACAGCAGGCACCAGCAGTGTGACAACCCTCAGGTGAGTGTACAGCACCTTTTGGGTGGATGGTGAGTGTGTATTTTCAAGTATGAGAAATGCCATGTGCCATAAAACAAGCAGGACCTGGGATGTGGGCTGGAAATCAACCAGCACAGCAGGTTTCTCCATGATGCCTCTGCTTGGAGTTGCCTCCTGGAGGATGTGTCTTCCCCTTTACCCTCCAAAGAAGCAATGAAATAATCACTTTTCTGACTTGGCATTCAGATTAGACTGAAAAAGAACCAACAAAAGAGAGTTTGTAAATGTCTTCTGATTCAGTCACTGCTGGGCCAGCATGTTTAGCTAAAGACAGACCAATATATCAAATTAAAGAATATATAGGTGCCTGGGAATATCAGTCTGGAGTACTTATCAATGGCATGAGTGTTCTGGATGATGCGCAATCCCACGTGGCCCCTCAGGCCTCTCTTCCTCGATGAGTTCGATTCATTGCTCATAGCTAAATGCACAACCATCTTTTCTTGCTTTTCTTCTTCTGGTACCATCTGGTTTCTTGTATATCCTGCCAGGCTGTTGGCATCAGATTCACTGTCGTTTCCATCTAGCATCATACTTTTTGAATGAGGTATTCCACAGGAACAGGAAAACTGGGAAGATAAACAAGAAACAGAGCTGAACTCTGGGAAAATGCATGAGCAAGAGAGATTTTGCCTTTCTAGTGTCCTGCATGGAGACCTCAGAGCAACTTTTCAATATCTTAAGGGGCTACAAGGAGCTGGAGAGGAATTCTGTGTTAGGAACTGCAATGATAGGACAAGGGGTAATGGGTTCAAACTGAAGGAGGGGAAGTTTAGGTTGGATGTGAGAAAGAAGTTTTGCCTGTTGTGGTGGTGAGACCCTGTCCCAGGGTGCCCAGGGAGGCTGTGGCTGCCCCAACCCTGGCAGTGTTCACAGCCAGGTTGG
>NW_008660953.1:30758-36992 GCF_000695815.1 Acanthisitta chloris | reverse complement strand
CCCCTTAAATTCTATGATTCTATGACAATCTAAGCAATCTATTTTCTTAGTTAGCACTTGTTCAGCCTTGCTTTTTGAGATTCCTTATTTTTCAGTCTCTGTGTTTATAGATATTCAGGGACAAGATGCAGTTTTTTCTGTGGGAGTAACTTAGCCAGTACATGTTATGGAAAGAAAAAGGCCAAGTTCTGGTTTCACAAATACACACATTTCCTTTGTCAGTCTGATTTTAAGCTAAGGAGACAACCAGCTGAAAGCCTGATGTAAAATCCCAGCTCTGTTGAAGTTAATGTCAAAATTTGCATTGACTTCAGCAGCTCCAGCCCACATCCCACAGGCCCAAAAACCCTGATGAATACAGGTAGAAACTTGAAAAACAACTCCTGTGCTCTACTACTTAAAATCTGCAGTTTCCCTCTCCCAGCAGTATGCATTCTGAATTTGTATGCCATGAAAATAGACTCCAAACCCTCCTTTCTGCCTCTGATTCCCCACAGAGCAATGTCCTTACCCCAAAATACTTTGCACTCAATTCCCTCCACCACCAACTTTGATATCCAAGGACTTCTTTTCAAGGATAGGTTTGGCTAAAATAATTAAATATATATACATAGACACTTTAGTATCTGAATCTATATAAATGTATAGATGCATCAATATGTTATAGTCAAGATGCCACTGGAAAACTCTCCAGTCAAGTCTTTTCCTGTTTCTTTTGAATTGGTCATAAGCTGAGCCAGGGCAGAGTCAGATTGGATGTGAGGAGAAATGTTTTGCCTGTTGTGGTGTTGAGGCCCTGGGATATTGCCCAGGGAGGTGGTGCAGTCACCATCCCTGGAGGTGTTTAATAAAACAAGAGGGAACAGCACAAACTGATGCTCAGGAAGTTCCAGCTGAACAGGAGGAAGAACGGCTTTCATGATTGTGATGAAGCACTGAACAGACTGCCCAGAGAGCTCATGGATTCTCCCTCACTGGAGGTCTGGACACAGCCCTGAGCCATGAGCTCTAGGCTGGCCCTGCTGGGGTAGGGAGGTGGGACCAGTGACCCACTGTGGTCCCTTCCAACCTAACTGATTCTGGGATTCTGTGACCAATTCCTGTTTTTCTGGTGTTAGCAATTCACCCTGAGGTAGAGAGCTCTAAGCAGCAAATTACACACATGGTTGTCAGTGCTTTCCCACTAATAGACACAAACCAGTCAATATAAAGACCAGATCAGCTGTAAAGGGGGAAAAAATGAATAAATTGTGACCAAAAGTTTTTCTCACCCTCTCACGCAGTTTCCTCTCCTTCCTCTCTTGCACCGTCGTCAGGTAGTTCACAGCTGCATATTCCAACACCGAGAGGAAGACAAACACAAAACTGACCCACAGGTAAATATCCACTGCTTTGATGTAGGAAACACGAGGCATGGAGGCATTCACCCCAGTGATGATCGTGGACATGGTCAGCACAGTGGTGATCCCTGGGGACAACCAAGAGGAACAAATGTTACTGACCATTACAGCCCACCAGGGATTTGGCTCTAGAAAAACAGAAATTGTGGTCTACAGGATGCTCTAAAAGATGTTCAGTATGAAATAAATTTGTGTTAAGTATCTCTGAAGATTCAGATTAGATGTTAGGAGAAATGTTTTCCCTGCTGTGGTGTTGAGGCCCTGGGATATTGCCCAGGGAGGTGGTGCAGTCACCATCCCTGGAGGTGTTTCAGAGGTGTCTGATGTGGCACTGGAGGATCTGGGTTAGGGTTTGGGGGTTCCAGCAGTGACAGGTTAAGGGTTGGACTCAATGATCTTAGAGATCTCCTCCAACCTTGGTGGTTCTATGATTCTGCCAGTGCAGAACTGTTCCAGGGCCTACACTTCCATGCTCATGATGGGTTGAGTTTTGAGGGGCAACAGAGCAGTGATCATTTTGTTAGGAACAGCATTTAACTCTCTTGTTAACACATTTCTAACACACCTAACTCTAAGGTCAGACCTGCTGTGACCAGTGGTGACAAGGACTCCTGTTTCTAGCTGTACCAATCTGTGTTACAGGCACTGCCAGAAAGCAGCCAAGTATTGACTTTTAGTCTCAGCTAAAGAGGATTTGACCTAAATCACTGATCTTAAATGGGAAATGCAATAATGATAAAGTGTTTTGTAGGAAGCCATGCAAAAGTAAAGCTCTATTATGGTTTTACCCCTAGGAACATTTGTCTGCAGTTAGAGGGAATCAGAATGTTTTGAACAATCACCATTGTATTAGATAAATACATGTGTGCATGTGTACATAAACCACAGAATCATAGAATTTAAGGGTTGGAATGGACCTTAGAGATCATCTAGTCCTAATCCCTGCCCTGGGCAGGGACACCTCCCACCAGAGCAGGTTGCTCAAGGCTCAGCCAACCTGGCTGTGAACACTGCCAGGGTTGGGGCAGCCACAGCCTCCCTGGGCACCCTGGGACAGGGTCTCACCACCACAACAGCAAAAAGCCTTTCCTAACCACTGCACTGTCTTCCTGATCTATACTTAGCTCAGGATGGAAAGAGCTGTAGTCTTAACAAGAAAGTCAAACAAAGGGAGGCCCCAACCCTGGCAGTGTTCACAGCCAGGTTGGATGAGCCTTGAGCAACCTGCTCTGGTGGGAGGTGTCCCTGCCCAGGGCAGGGCTTGGGGCTGGGTCAGCTCTCAGCTCCATTCCAACCCCTAAAATTCTCTGATTCTATGATGATGAAGGACTTAAGACAAGCTGCAAGTTTGACATTCCATTAATCACCAGATAAAACCAACATCTGCTTTGCCCAATATCTTTAACCACCAAAATGAACAGTTCCTTTTCCTGCCAAAACTTTCTCTCTCACAGCTTTGCACACAAGTCCAGGATTGCTGCAGTTGTTCTCACCCAAAGATACTCTGGCAGGAACCGCTCGGCGATCGATCCAGAAGGACACCCAGGACAACATGACCATGAGGGTTGCAGGGAAGTAGGTTTGGAGCAAGAAGAAGAAGATGTGTCGACGTAAAGTGAAGTTTATGTAGAGGCGATTGTACCAACCTTTGAGAGAGGAGGAAAGCCAGAATCAGTGAGAACAGGAGGCACAGAAAGGCAAAATCTTTCTTTTCTTTTCTATTTTTAAAGACTAGTGAAAAAAAGAAACTGAGCTTTCAAACCATGGATTGTCCAGAGCATGGTGACTACATTTCAGTGGCAGAGTCCCAAGAGTCTTCTCACAAGCAGCTAACACAGCAGCAGTTTTAGCAATAGGATTAAGTCAGAAAAGGCCAATACCTGTGCTGCTGTAGAAAGCCAGTCTTGATGTAGTGTGGAATTTTTGTATCAGAAACTGAGACAAAGAAATCTTTTCATCGGTTTTCAGAGATTCGTTCCCATTTTTCCAGTACAGCATCAGATCCTCATCAGTGTAAGCATCTTAGGGGAAGGAGAAACACAGTGTGATGTGACTTTACTTTGGAGGGTTAACAAAAGTTAATAGAACCTGTCTTTAGCATGATAGGCTATAATACACCGTGACAACAACAAAAATCCTAAATTGCCTTAGGATTCTGTTTTTGTAGAGGAATCTTGCTGTTAAACAGCTGGAAGGACCTCAAAACAACTAGATGTTAGTTTTGCCATACACTGGAGAAAGTTTACAGAACAGCCACGAGAATCTTACTGTTCCCATAACTTTCTCCACAGAACAACTCCTTCCCAAAGAAGCTGAGCCCAGGTCACAGTGTTTGCAGGATCAGGAGTTTGTCATTGGATGCAAATTCCCCTGCCCTGCTAGGCAGGAGATAGGGTTAGATATACAACACTGGGGTGAAATGTTTGTGCAGACAGACATGGAGCACATCTAGCTAGAAAAATGGATATAACATACAACTTTCCAGCTCCAGAGAGCAGGTCTGAGAGTCCAGGGGGAAGTGGCTGAAGTCCATGTTGCACATTGCTGTCACTGTGACCCTGCAAGTGAAAAATGAGAGAGGTTGGTTCCTATGAGGAGCAATCAAGTGAGAATGTTATCACAGATAATTATGTTGCAGCTTTGAAGCCAGCAATTATGCTTGATGTTAGCATAAAATCCTCAGGAAAAAAAAGCCAATCAATTCTCAAAGTTCAGGTGAGAAACTACAAAGATGTAATTTCAATATCTATCAAGGAACTAAAGCACTATCTTGGACCAAATTTGTCCAGGGCTTTTAAAGTAAATTCAACAGAATTGTATTTGGACTATGAAACTTTGCTTTAGAATGAACTTCAGAGCCTCCTGGTTCTGTGGGAAATTGTCCTACTTAGGTCAATATTGCCCACTATGCTCATTCTTCAAAGAGAAAGAGCCTACTGACTCAAACCTTTCCTAGTTTTTGAGGGTCATTTTAGCATAGCTGAAGTGAAGAAGTTCCAGAAAGATCCTAGCACAGAAATCCTTGGCCACAAAAACATTTAAAGGTCACTGTACACTGAGAACATGTTTTTTATCCTGGGGAAATATCCTTTTGTTTGGGCTCTTGAGCTTTTCTCTTCTGGCAGTGTATTTTTCTCTGCATCTCTTTGTACACTTTTCTGAAGGAAATGAAATCTGCTGGGATGCTGACATGAGCAGCCAGCAAGGTAACCTGGTTAGGAGGGGAAACTACTGAGCAAAAAACCTGCCTGCTGAAAAATATGGGCAGAGAAAGGCCTGTCAGCCTGGGAACCAGGCACATCCTTGAGGAACACAGCTGGTCCCTTTGAATTGCAGGCAAGGTACCTAGAAATTGGAGACATCCTGAAATGCCATCAGTAACTGCAAAAAAGGAGGGATTTTAAAGGGAATTTGTTGGCAGAAAGGGTGGGAAATGGTATGGAAAATAAAAATCAGTCTGATAGAATAGAAAACTTATCTATTGTCTGTCAGAGGTGAAAATAGAAGCAGCAGCTATGGGTTGCTCAAAGTGGTAGTGTCCTACTCACCCTTATGACTCTGGATATAACTAGGACAGGATTTTTATCCAAAATAAAGCCTTCCTCTTTGAGAGCTTTCCATGCTGCATGTACTTTTCTGTTCCTAAACAGGCTGAATTCACTGCATGAACTTTCCACCAGCTCCTGGACTCTCACCAGGACCACCTGGCTGATCTAAACCCTATGACTCAGAGCATCTCTGGAATGAGACTGTGTCTGTTGTCTCTCTGGTCCTTTCTGGGTTCACTTTGGAGGCTGTTTCAGTTTGTCCTTCCATTCATTGGATGGTTTGGCTCAACTGATGATGGTATCTCTTGATATCAGGATTATGCACCCATACAAGGAATCATAGAATTATAGGATTTTAGGGGTTGGAATGGAGCTGAGAGCTGACCCAGCCCCAAGCCCTGCCCTGGGCAGGGACACCTCCCACCAGAGCAGGTTGCTCAAGGCTCATCCAACCTGGCTGTGAACACTGCCAGGGTTGGGGCAGCCACAGCCTCCCTGGGCACCCTGGGACAGGGTCTCACCACCACAACAGGCAAAACTTCTGCCTAACATCTAACCTCAATTTCCCTCCTTCCATTTGTGCCCATTGCCCCTTGTGCTGTCCCTGCAGCTCCTAACACAGATCCCTCTGCAGCTTCCCTGGAGCCCCTTCAGCTCCTGCAAGGTGCTCTGAGCTCTCCACACAACCTTCTCTTCTCCAGGCTGACCAACCCACCTCCCTCAGCCTGTCTTCATCTATCCTATCTTCAATCTATCCTAGTTGTACCTGCTGGTAAATTGTTGATGAGTTGCTCCACTAATGATAAGTGACCTGTAACACTATATACCTAGTTAGTTATTCTGTTATTGACTGTTGCTACATGATCAATGGATACTAATTGATTTCTGGTAGCAATTTGCCATAGTATGATGTGCATACATATTCACTCTGTTAATCATAGGTACAATTGCCAGTGGTGACTTTTGTGGTATTTTTGGTAATCTGTAATAAGGTAGAGAAGTTTAGAGGATTAAGTCTTCATGTCCTTGTGTATTAGAGAATCCTCCAACCCCCACGGTCATGATCTGTGTATACCCACCGGGTCATGGCACACATGTCTCAGGATCCTCCCAGCCAACAAATCTTCTAGACAACCAGGGTAATGTCTTTAATACTGCCATTTCAGCTTCAATAGACTTAAACCTTTACATCAACATGAAAGCACCACAACCAAAAAACCCCCACATTTTCTAGACACACAGGAAGCAAAATAGGATAATTATAGAGGTCACCATCTGGTATATCA
>NW_008660953.1:29163-30696 GCF_000695815.1 Acanthisitta chloris | reverse complement strand
AGCCCTCCACTGAGTGCAGAGACATGGGGGAATGCTTTCCCAGGGAGGAGATTATTCTGTTCCTGCCCACAGCATGGTTCCCTGCAAAGGAAGGATAGTAAGGTGCTGGAGCAGGTCCAGAGAAGAGCAACGAGGCTGGGGAAGGGACTGGAGCACAAGTGGCATGAGGAGAGGCTGAGGGAGCTGGGGGTGTTCAGCCTGGAGAAGAGGAGGCTCAGGGGAGACCTTCTCACCCTCTGCAACTCCCTGCCAGGAGGTTGGAGTCAGGTGGGGGTTGGTCTCTTCTCCCAGGCAACCAGCAGCCGGACAAGAGGGCACAGACTCAAGCTCTGCCAGGGGAGGGTTAGGTTGGATCTTAGGAAGAGATTTTTTGCAGAGAGAGTGCTCAGGCATTGGAATGTGCTGCCCAGGGAGGTGGTGGATTCCCCATCCCTGGAGGTTTTCAAGCTGAGACTGGATGTGGCACTTAGTGCCATGGGCTAGTGACCTCGGTTGGGTTGGACTCAGTGACCCTGGAGGTCTCTTCCAACCTGGTTGATTCTATGATTGCATTTTGTACCAGGCATTCTGGAAATGGGGCTCTGCAGCAGCAGTGGGAGCAGCAGGACTGGCAGTAGGAGTCCAACCAAGAGCAAAACTGACCACAAAGCCCCAGGGGTTGCTCAGGAGCAGTGAGGCTGCACCGTTACCTCATGCTGTAGAGGACGTGACCATCAGGGAACACTCTCAGCATGATGTTGTCCGTGGTGGTGTCATGGATGAAGGACCTCTTGGAATGCACAAAGAAGACATCAGGGACCCAGATCTTCTTCACCAACCTGCCATCAAAGGTCATGCTCTTGTTGTTGGTGCTGGGGAACGAGAGCCGCTCGTCCTTCCAGTAGTGCCTCAAGTATAGGGTCATAGTGAAATCCTTCACAAGCAAAGGGACAGAACCAAGAAAGGAAGAGAAGGAGAGTTCTGTCAGTGCTGCATTCTACAACTAGGACACACCAGAAAGAAAACTGACTTGTACCAGGTAGATGAAATCTCTCAACTCCTCTCTCCTTCCTAGGCTCTCTGTGAATGGATTTTCCTGACAAAGTAATATCAGCCAAAACAAAGCACAACCAACCACTGCATGTATTACAGGACCCAGTGATGTTCAGTCCCAAGAGGGACATAAATATGCCCCAAGAGGAGCACTGCCCTGCAGAAATGATTCTTCAATCTTGGCAAAATTATCTTGCAGGACTGTGCTGTCACTGACACGGTTAAGAGGCAAAACTTTGCAAGTTATCTTAATGGTCAAGCTAAACACTGAGCAATTTATCCCCCAAAGAAGTAAATTGCTGCAAACAGCAACCAACCTGTTGGTTGGGAACTGTGTTTCCTACCACACAAATGTACAAAGGAAGGTCCTTTGAAGCTTGTTGTGGGGGCAGGAGCTGCAGCCACATAAAGAGAAACATCTGTTTGTTGATCCCAACCTGGCAGCTGCTGCTTTCAGAGCTCAATCTCCTCTCTCCTGCTGAGAGATCAAATACTCTTCTT
>NW_008660953.1:10783-29141 GCF_000695815.1 Acanthisitta chloris | reverse complement strand
ACCAAAAAAGCCTGAGCAGGCAGCAACACAGGATCTCTTCCCAACCACACCACAACCACTCTAGAAACACAACCAAACAGTCAGTTTGGTGACAAATGGTGACAAACACTTGGTTACACTAACTCTCCATTTCAAAGGGCTCTCTGGCATCACCCTTGCACTGCCAACAGGTTTTCACTAGTCTGTCAAAGAAGGCTCTAGTGCTAGTCCTCACCTTGCTGCCTGGCACAGGACAGAGCTGGCTGGACACCTCCCTCTCTGACCACGGCAGAGACCTGCCAGGAGGATGTTTCTGCTCACCCACCTGCAGGTCCCTACCTTATAGAGTTCCAGGCTCCATTTCTGCTCCTCCCAGGGATGCTGCCAGCTCCTGTTCCCTACTGGACACTGGTCACATTCCCCTTACAGCTATAGTCCCAAAGAAACACTTTCAGCAACTGCTTCTATCATAGGAGTTAGGTTGTAAAGTCTCTGGAGGAGTCATCCCAGGGACATCAAGCTCATCAGCTTGACCAGAGCTGGGCAAAAGGGAACCAAGAATCATAGAATTGCAGAATTTTAGGGGTTGGAATGGAGCTTAGAGCTCAGCCAGCCCCAAGCCCTGCCCTGGGCAGGGACACCTCCCACCAGAGCAGGTTGCTCAAGGCTCATCCAACCTGGCTGTGAACACTGCCAGGGTTGGGGCAGCCACAGCCTCCCTGGGCACCCTGGGACAGGGTCTCACCACCCTTAGAGTAAAAAGGTTTTTTCTAATATTCAACCTAAACTTCCCTCCTTCAATTTGTGCCCATTGCCCCTTTTCCTGTCCCTGCAGCTCCTGTTTGCTGCAGTGGAGACAAGGAGACAGCAATGAGTCAAGGAGGACACACTGCTGCAGGCACAGCCACCCTGATCCATTGGCCATGCAGACAGTTCCCTCTCTGCAAACACACATACTGGGACAATCTGTTGGGAAAACAAACTAATATAGCTCAGTCTGACCTGGTAGACCATCCTTCCACCCCAAATACGGAACAGCAACCGCTGTAGAAAGTACTTGTCGTGTGCCGGGAAAAGAGGACTATAAAGCTATCAACAGCCAAGGGTCAGAACTGACATTAAAGCTTTCTGATGGGCAAGATCTCTGGGCAATTCAGGTTCTCCTGACAGAAAGCATTGAAAGTTATTTATATGCACTAATTAGGTCTCTTTGCTGCTCTGATATTATCCTGAAATATTAGAACCCCAGTTGACAGAATCATAGAACCATCAGGGTTGGAGGAGACCTCTAAGATCATCCAGTCCAACCATTAACTGTCCCTGCTGGAACCCCCAAACCCTAACCCAGATCCTGCAGTGCCACATCAGACACCTCTGAAACACCTCCAGGGATGGTGACTGCACCACCTCCCTGGGCAATATCCCAGGGCCTCAACACCACAACAGGGAAAACATTTCTCCTCACACCCAATCTGACTCTGCCCTGGCTCAGCTCAAGGCCATTCCCTCTAGTCCTCAAATTGTCCTGTGACTGAGTGAGGAAAGAAGTTTCAAACAGTCTCTTTTCTTGTGCTTAAAGAAATAGCTGCTTTGTACCTTGATTGCATCATCGTAAAAAACATTCAACTTCAAGCTCTGCCTTTGCCTTTGTGTTTTTTCTAGACCAGAGGTGTCCAAGAACTGAGAGGAAAAGGCAGAAAGAGGAAGAAACTGAGAAGTTTCCTCTTCTCTATGTTCCTCTTTCCACTTCTCTTTCCAGTATTTTCATTCCATTTCCTACAGTTAAAAAAAACCCCAACAAACCAAACCAAACCAAACAAACAAGTAGAAAACCACACACACAAAAGAAAACAAACAACAAATGAACTAACAGCCAACACACCACAAAACAACCCAAATCCAGACAGGAAAATGTGTGTGAGCTCCCCAAGGAAGAAAATTCCTGCAGTATGCACAGCTTATGTGAACTTTTCCTTATAGCTTCAAACATTCATGTGCAGCTGTTGCTATTTTTAGCTGTGATAGATGTTTCATAGCACTGATTATTCTCCTATTCAAGATCCCTTTTCCCTTCATGTCTTTACCTGGAGACACAGAGCTAAGTCTTTGATCACCTGGTTTCATCAAGGCTTTAGCTCTGAGTATCAACCCCTTTGAATCTGACAGACTCTGCCATTACATTCATCTGACCAACAATTTACATTTCACAGGTTTCAAATGGGACGTTTTATGTCTAGGAATAATTAAAGCTTAGAAGAGGATTACATACCATGTCAACCTCAGAAATACTGTCCAAGCTTTCAACTTGCACATCCACCCCAACAGGAATTGCAGGGCCTGAAAGAGAAGGAGATTTAGGTATGTAAATGGCTGTTCTTTCATATCAGCTGCATTTTATTAGCACTGTAGAGTGGCATGCAAAACTTAGGTCCCACATTTCTGTCAGTGGTTCTTCATGAGGGGACTGGGGGAAGAGGCAGAGAACAACCATGGAAAGCCCCTTTTGAAGCATTTCATTCTCTTCCCCTTGGCATATGCTGCAATGTTGACACTCTGCCTGGTTAATCCAGAGCTTGGATGGAACATTTGCATGTGTTTTTAAAAACAGAGTTATCCCATCTTAAATGTTAACCTCTATGGACAAATTTAGCCCCAAGAACAGGGGACTGAGATGGGGAAATGGCAAGCAATGAGCTCTTCCTTGAAGGTGTCTCATTTTTTGCCAACAAGACAAGGTACATTAGTTCCTCAAGAGCCCATCAACATTTGTATGAGTTTAGAGGCTCCAGCAGTGACAGGTTAATGGTTGGGCTCAATGAGCTTAGAGGTCTCCTCCAACCTTGCTGATTCCATGACTCACTGATGATCTTACTAGTTTCCCACAGTAGCTTTAAAATTAGCAACCAGAGTAGTCACCAAGAGTAAGTTAGCACAAAACAACCCATAATAAATGCACATTTCTATGACTAGAAATCCTGTATCAACACCTCTGCTGCTCACTAATGGTCAGGACCTCTTCAGGTTGCTGATTCTGCAGCTGCAGCAGCATGTACAGACTCTCACACCTCTTCAGGGCTGTTGAGCACAGCCTTGTTTGCCTCTGCCAGAGCAGAAAGAAGCACCAACTCAGATTTAGCAGGGAAAGGCTAATCACCTCACCCATGAGACAAGCTGTGACTGGTCCCAGTACAGATCTGATGGGGCTGTGATAAGCCAACCTCACCTCATGGTTCTCCCCAACTCCCTGACAGGTTGGAGAGAGGTGGGGGATGTGTGTCCTGCCAGGGCTGCAGGGAGAGGAGAGAGGGAATGGCCTTGAGCAACCTGCTCTGGTGGGAGGTGTCCCTGCCCAGGGCAGGGCTTGGGGCTGGGTGAGCTCTAAGCTCCATTCCAACCCCTAAAATTCTATGATTCTACAATGATTATTGCATATTCACTCTGCCCATCACTCTGCACACCTCCTAGCAAGAAGCAGTGTGGCAGAGGCACTTGGTTAAAGCAGCACTGGAAATGCACAGAGCTTCTGAAGCAAAGCCCTGTCTAGAAATACACTCTTTAAACCACAGAAACAATCCCTGGGTTTCTGTAAAGGTCATCTTGGCTGCAGCACATACCACTGAATTTAATGGCTGTGGATCAGTCACTGAGAAATGTCAAGAGGTCTTTGGTCTCACTAACCCTTGCAGTCAATTAGGAACTGGTGGGTTTTTTATCCAGTCCCTCTGGCAACTAAACTATAGAAGCACTGAGACACTGGATATTTTGCCAAATTCCTCATCAAATACCACCAGGGATGAGCAAAAAGAAGAAAACGTCTTTGTTAAGAGGGAGCAGAGGATGATGAGGGTGTGAATATGAAGGGACAAGAATAGCTAAAATGGTATATGACTCATGGAACTGGTAGACAGAACAAATAACTTAGATTACAGCATTAAACATGAAAAAAGCCATTATCAACCAGATCTTCTTTGTCATAAACAACATTTTATCAATAGTTACTTTTCTTCAGAAAGAGAAATCATAGAATCATAGAATTTTAGGGGTTGGAATGGAGCTGAGAGCTCACCCAGCCCCAAGCCCTGCCCTGGGCAGGGACACCTCCCACCAGAGCAGGTTGCTCAAGGCTCATCCAACCTGGCTGTGAACACTGCCAGGGTTGGGGCAGCCACAGCCTCCCTGGGCACCCTGGGACAGGGTCTCACCACCACAACAGGCAAAACTTCTGCCTAACATCTAACCTCAATTTCCCTCCTTCAATTTGTGCCCATTGCCCCTTGTGCTGTCCCTGCAGCTCCTAACACAGATCCCTCTGCAGCTTCCCTGGAGCCCCTTCAGCTCCTGCAAGGTGCTCTGAGCTCTCCACACAACCTTCTCTTCTCCAGGCTCAACAGCCCCAACTCCCTCAGCCTGTGCTCACAGGGAGATGCTCCAGTGCTCTGAGCAGCTCTGTGGCCTCCTCTGCACTTGCTCCAACACTTCCATGTCCTTCTCAGGCTGAGGCCCCAGAGCTGTGTGCAGGATTCCAGGTGGGTCTCCCAGAGCAGAGCAGAGGGGCAGAATCACCTCCCTTGCCCTGCTTTGGATGCAGCCCAGGAATGGGATGCCTGGCCTGGGGCTAAACTCTCCAGAGAGCCCAGGAGGTTTCCACATAGTCTGTTCAGGAATTGCTTCAGAAGGTGCTCAACATTAAAGGCTGTTGCATCTCAGTGTGTCTCTGCACCTGAAACCACCCACCAATGAGCAGCATGAAAGCTTCAAAGGGTGAGTCAGTTCCCAGCCAGAACTGGGCACAGACATCAGTTTTATTTTTGAGCACTGGAGAAGGCTTTGGAAGATAGGGAAGAGTGTGCTGCCATGAAGATTCCTGGAGTCTGTTTTCCACTCCAGCTCTGAGAATAAAGCTTTGTGTTATCTCTTTAGTTTTGCTCTCTGGCAGCACTTTCAAAGGCTCTTTGTTTCCCTCTGAGACAGATTCTGTCTCCTCATCGATCTTTGAAGGAGTGAGGCAGACACAGGCCATGAGGTAAAGATACCTCCATGGGAAACGAGCAGGACTGAGAATTCTTTGCTGACAGATATCTTGTGCAGCCAGAGAGGCTGCAAACATCCATAAGAGATCTCATGTCTTCAAGCTGCAAAATAGTTTTCATTCTATTTTCATGTATGTGTGTGTATACAAATACATATATTTACCTTTAAATGAACATATATATGTTTGGGACCTCTTAGGCATGGGAATCTTCCAGGCAGGCACCACCAGGATCTGCTCAGCAGCTGCCTCACAACTGTCTGTCCTCTGCATCTCTCTGACAGCTGCTCATCAGCAGAGGAGCAAGTTTCATCCCAGCCCTTGATGCTAATGCTAAGTGAACTACTTCTGCTTTACTCACCCCACCATTCATCCACCCTGGCAAAAACACTGCCCAGAAAGGGCAGTGAGGACCAGCTGATGTTAGGCTACTAGGCTATGAGCAAATATAATAAAAGTAAAGCATTAGGCTCTTCCTCAATAAAGAAGATACAGCTATTTTAAGTATCAACTAAAGCTGCTTATTCACAGGCTCCCTGTAAAATAGAGATGTCATAGATGAAATGCTTCCAATGGGTGTTTAAGGAAGGCAGGGAAACAAACATTTACATAATCTTTAAATATTAATATTTGTAACTAATACCTGAACAGCTGTTGGCTAGAACAAGGTCACTGACAGGATAACTCCCTGAGGGTCAAAAAAAACCTCCAGTGGGTTTTTAGCTTATGGAGACTCTTTGACCATCAGCGAAGCAAAAAACTTCCCCATTGCCTCTGTGCCCAATCATCTGTCTCTAATGGGCTGAGAGCAGGCAAGACAACCATGCTTACTGGGCTGTGAATAACACAACTTACACAACGTTGTTTGCTCCCTTGCTCTTTGCAAAGACACTTTTTCTTGAAAAACCCTTCACCTTTCTCTAATGTTTCCTTTTCCATTTCACCTTGCATCACCCCAGCCAGCTCTGCCCCGTGGCCACAGCTCTGCTGGGATGACAACTTTCTGGCTGTCCTCTGCAGAGCAGCAAGGGCCACCAGAAAGCAGCTCGTGCCCCATTCCCTTCTTAGCTAAAAGTGCAGTGGTGAAATGGTAGATTGGCCCAGCCAACCTGGGAACCATCACGTTTGCAGTCCAGGGCTTCTTTGTGTCCAGTGTCACTCAGGAATTTGGTGAGACCCTGTCCCAGGGTGCCCGGGGAGGCTGTGGCTGCCCCAACCCTGGCAGTGTTCACAGCCAGGTTGGATGAGCCTTGAGCAACCTGCTCTGGTGGGAGGTGTCCCTGCCCAGGGCAGGGCTTGGGGCTGGGTCAGCTCTAAGCTCCATTCCAACCCCTAAAATTCTATGATTCTATTAAACACTTCCAGGGATGGTGACTCCACCACCTCCCTGGGCAATCTATTCCAGGTGCCTGGCCAAAATTCCTTTCCCTTCACACTGATACATCTAGCCGGAGGTTTTGGGATTTTGAGGGGTAGGGAGGGGGCTGGAATTTTCATCTGTTTTAATTAGATGATTGATTAGATCATTTTTAATCAGATGGCCACGACATCCAGAGAACCATTCTCGTCTCACCTCCAAACGCTGGGCGCATGGTGAAGTCATGTTCATCCACTCTGAGAAGCTGCTCTGTCTTTCCTCTCCAGGCTTTGGTCATGTCATGATTCTTCTTAAAGATGTGACTGTAAGAAGAAGCAATAGCTTTGGTGTGATGTCTCTGTGCCTCAGCAGGACACCTCAGCCAACTTCTGCCAGCCCAGGTTGAGCTGCAGCAGTAGCAGTGCCAGGCAGGGAGTCTGACAGCACCACAACTCAGACCCAGCACTGCATTAACTCAGACCTTTGTGACCCCACAGGCAGCTCTGCCACCTCTGCCCTGCTCCAGGATGGACAGGGAGCTCTCGGGGGTTCCAAGGCTGAGAGCACAGCATCTCCTGGAGGAGCTGGATGCAGGCTGAGGCTCAGAGCAAGCAGCAGTGAACACAGCTGTGTGCCCCACATCACCTGGGCAGGATTTGGCCAGGTACCAAGGCAACACTGACATGGGAAAGCTCTTTCCCATGGTGGTCACGCAATGTCATACACTGTTTTGAGACAATCTATCAGTTCAGTGCCAGCAGCTGGTGTGGACAGAGGGTTTGCTTTGTCTGCTGGCTCTCAGCAACAACAAACCCACCCATTTCCCCCCCCCAGCAGGAACAGAGGAGTTCTCCCTAGAGTCTTCAGTCCTTCTCTTTCTTGAATATTAAGGTAGGAAAAATTCTAACTTTTTATTGGGGAGATTACACAATAAACATAGAACGAGGATGACAACCAAGCCCTGAGAAAAATGCAAGAGAGTCACTAAAATCACATCAGGGGATAACTAACCAGCAGACAGACACACTGCATGCACTTCTGGAAGGAAATCCAGATCAGCATCCCTTGCTGCTCTCCCAATGGGGCAGGATGGAGAGTTTGGACCATTAAGGTTCCTCAATCCCTTTGCTCTGGACATAAGATGTGATAAAGTTCTAACTATTGCTGCAATCAGCTGTTTATCAGTAACTTACTAAAAATAATGATGGCAAATAGAAAGAATTTTGTACAAAAGGTTTGGATTCCTTTGCCTGTGTGGAAGAAATATTGCAGAAAACAGAGACCAAAAAAATCTTAGAGGAAAAATTAAGAGACTACTCAGGCTTAATATCTTGATCAAACATTCAGAGCTTAGAATCCAATCACCACACTCATAAGTGCAGCTGCAGAAAGGGATGTGCTTAGCTTGCTAAAAACACAAAGCAAGATGAGTCTGGGGCAAAGGGAGCATAAATCACAAATGAGGAGAAAGGTTTCCCAACAGAGTAGTCATTTTGGGAGAGAAATGATGAAACCTAAGGGGTGTTGATAACTGCTGCTAACATCATAGCTGCAGGGAGAGGAGAGAGGGAATGGCCTTGAGCTGAGCCAGGGCAGAGTCAGATTGGATGTGAGGAGAAATGTTTTGCCTGTTGTGGTGTTGAGGCCCTGGGATATTGCCCAGGGAGGTGGTGCAGTCACCATCCCTGGAGGTGTTTCAGAGGTGTCTGATGTGGCACTGGAGGATCTGGGTTAGGGTTTGGGGGTTCTAGCAGGGACAGGTTCATGGTTGGACTCAGTGATCCTAGAGGTCTCCTCAAACCTTGATTACTATGATTCTATGATCAATAACCCATTTACTTTAATGAGGAGGTGAAAAGGAGGCAACAGAACCTAGAAACAAATCATATCAAACAGATGTTTGGAAAGAATATAACCCTTTGTGCTCCAGGGCACATGCTACATAGGCACAGCTGGATCCCCCTCATGTTCCTTTGGGCTCCCAGTTCAATCAGGATCATA
This sequence comes from Acanthisitta chloris, assembly GCF_000695815.1. NCBI lineage: Eukaryota > Metazoa > Chordata > Aves > Passeriformes > Acanthisittidae > Acanthisitta > Acanthisitta chloris. Next base: position 20,775 of record NW_008660953.1, on the reverse strand, counting down.
GAATCACAGAATCAACTGGGTTGAAAAAGACCTCCAAGATCATCGAGTCCAACCCTCCTGTGGTCACTAGCCCATGGCACTAAGTGCCACATCCAGTCTCAGCTTGAAAACCTCCAGGGATGGGGAATCCACCACCTCCCTGGGCAGCACATTCCAATGCCTGAGCACTCTCTCTGCAAAAAATCTCTTCCTAAGATCCAACCTAACCCTCCCCTGGCAGAGCTTGAGTCTGTGCCCTCTTGTCCTGCTGCTGGTTGCCTGGGAGAAGAGACCAACCCCCACCTGACTCCAACCTCCTGTCAGGGAGTTGCAGAGGGTGAGAAGGTCTCCCCTGAGCCTCCTCTTCTCCAGGCTGAACACCCCCAGCTCCCTCAGCCTCTCCTCATGCCACTTGTGCTCCAGTCCCTTCCCCAGCCTCGTTGCTCTGCTCTGGACCTGCTCCAGCCCCTCAATGTCCCTCCTGAGCTGAGGGCCCAGAACTGAGCACAGGATTCAAGGTGTGGCCTCAGCAGCACCGAGTGCAGGGGCAGAATCACCTCCTGGCCCTGTGGATGTGGGAGCCTCTCTCTCTCTCTCTCTGTGTGTGCTGTGGAGAAGAGCCAGAGGAGCCAGTGCCTTCCCAGCAGAGCTGCATTGACAGCCACCTAAAGCTGTAAGGGGTGTAGAGCCCCAGAGAGCCACTAATGGGAAGGGCTGGGGGCAAAGGTTTAGCTTTTAACTGCTTGCCCCGGGGGAAGCTTTGTTTCCTTGCAAGGTTAGCTCTGCAGCAAACATGCTCCACTTGGCTCTTCCACACCTGCACAGCTCAGACCTGGGGAAGGAAGGAGCTTGGCTGTCATCCCCAGGGAAAGGCTGAAGTACCAATCAAGTCTCTCTCCTCACAGAATGGGGGGGAGAAATCAAACTAAAAATCCAATAAAACTTGGGATTGTGCCCTGAGTGAAGAATTAAAAGCCTGGCAGTGTTGCAGTGGCAGCTTGGAAATCGATGGCTCTGCTTGGATCGATGCTTTTCCAGAGCAGCACACAGAGCAGAGTCTGTGGAGGTCTCAGGGGGGACACTGGTGCTGGCTCAGGAGGAAAACACTCTCAGGCCCTTCCCAAACCAGGGGTTGAGTTTTCCAGCCAACATTCCCTCACCAGTTCCTGCCCAGTCTGTCAGGTATGTGACAGACATCTCAGAGCTTGTAGACAGAGTTCTGTCATTTCCTTTTTTAATCAATTTAATCCTTTTACAAAGATTTTCCATGGAGGTATTTTGATGACAGGAACTTCTGCGCAGCCTTTGAAACGCATCACTATTTTTGTCTGTTTAATCCAATTCAAGGCCAAGTTTGTTTGGAAGATCTTCTGTAGAACAGTGAGTGAGTTCAACCCTGCTGGAATCTCCTGAGCATCTCCAGCAAGGCCTCCCATGCCACCTCCAGTGGTGCCTGGTACAGGGAGCACCTCGTTACCTGCAGCAGCTGCCAGGGATTCTGCAGAGCTGAGGGATGCTCTGAGCTCTGCTGCCTTCACTGACAATCTCATCACTGCTGTCTCATAAATCCTCCCTGATGGACTTATGGTCTTTAGCATTTCTGATTATAGATTTGTCAGGGTTTCTTTCAGCTTTGTGCACTCCCTGCAATTCACCACTATTCGTTTAAAGCTACTCATCTCCCTTTCTCTTCTATTTTTTGGCCGTGTATTTCATGCATAATTTCAGTGCTGTTTGCATTTCATTCATGGGGGATGAATTTGATAAATCTGATTGCTGTGTTCCTGTTCACAGAGGAGAGAAGGGGACAGGTACCTCACTGAGGTTCTGTAAAAGCTTCTCTATAATTACCCTGATCTTTTATTATGGTGGGGTTTTTAATATTTTCCTTTCTAGTCACTTTTATTTAGGATTGTTCTTCATTAAATCTCTATCAATAAAATAGATGCTTTTTACGTTGCAAAATATCCAAAGCAAAGTAACTATTGATGGCATGAGAAATTGCAGATAACAGCTCAGCAGGAGTCAAAAAAGCAGCAGATATCTATGTAGATATTCTGACCTTTCCAGGGCAAGATAAAGAACTTATCAAACTGGGAGCAGCCCTCATGCTGTAGGGTGTAAGGCTACGTGGTGACCCTGAAACAGAATGTGATCTCTGTCCCAAGCATTGCAGAGCTGTTGGCAGAGTCTGGGAAGTTTCCACACCTCTTTCCACATTCTCTGCAGAATTCAGCATTGATAAGATCACAAAATAGCATCTTATGGTCACAGGACCTTGGTTCCAATCACCCATTGGGCTTCTGACAAGTATTTCTACAGTTTCAGTGAAAGTCTTCAGCATATTCTCTAGGAGAAAAACATCCCCAAATGCATTAGTTGAAGGTGTAATTTCCTTTGTGTAGCAGCCACAGCAAACTGGAGGAGATGCACATGGTGTAAACTCAGCACCAAGAAAGGTACAAACTCTCCTGTTTTTCTAGCCAACAAAGCATGTGACAGATGCAAATGAAGCTAAATGAAAGAATGAAGGTACAAGAACAGTTTATGACTGTTAGAACAATTAGCTCATTCCTAGATGAGCCTTCCAAGCTGCTCTTCATTGTGCTGTGAGTGTATCCCACATAGATGTGTATCTTCAGTATTAATGTACATCAATCACAAAGGATTATAGAACCAGAGAACCATCAGGGCTGGAGGAGAACTCTGAGATCATCGAGTCCAACCATGAACCTGTCACTGCTGGAACCCCCAAACCCTAACCCAGATCCTCCAGTGCCACATCAGACACCTCTGAAACACCTCCAGGGATGGTGACTGCACCACCTCCCTGGGCAATATCCCAGGGCCTCAACACCACAACAGGGAAAACATTTCTCCTCACACCCAATCTGACTCTGCCCTGGCTCAGCCTGGAGCTGCTTGGTTTGTTGTGTGCCAAGGGCAGCACCAGCTCTGAGCCTCACTGACCTCATGCAGTGTCCTCAGCCACTGATCAGGTCTGTCCAGGTGTCTCAATGATCAGGGCAATTGTTTCTCCAAGCAATACCTCAGTTTGTGGGTGAAGAGCTGTATTACCAGTAAGGTGGGATATGCAGAAGCAAGAGAAGATTGAATCCAACACAATTTCTAGTGAAGCAAGGGTGATCCATTCAGCAAGCTGAGCAAGGCACCACTCCTGTTAAAAATAATGCCTTACAGCTCAATATTAACACAATCAGGATTTGAGGATGCACAGGCAGCCTCTAATGTGCCATTTCTTCATTTGGGTTTTTGAGTTTCCCGTATTTCCTTCCCCTGAAGGTACCTCCTCAGCTGCTCTGCAGAGCCCTGGCAGAGAGCAGGAGCAGCTACCCCAACCCCTCTGAGCTCCCTGGGTGAGGACCTCCATACAACATGAATCTCTGCACAACTCTCAAGCCATGAATTACAGCACTGAAGGTGTTCTGCACTTGCAAACCCAAACTGTCTTCCTGAGGTCAATAGAAAGCTCTTTAGGTCAGGCTGATGCATCACCTTAATGGCCAAAAACTATCAGACTTATCCAATGTAGGCTCCCAAACATAGGAATAAATTCCCTCGAACAACATGTTTACTGTCAAACCTATTCTATTACTTGTGGTGAGTCAGCAAGAGAAATGCTAAGTAAAAATGTGATGAAATTAGTTAAAAGTTCATTGTTTTCATTTCCCTTTTGTGATCAGGAAATTAGTCTAGGAACCAGTTTCAATTTCCTTTTGTTTTCCTTTATTCATTGCTGGTTTAAAGACAACTAAATTTTCCCCCTGTAATTTAAACTATTCCTGCCACTTCTTTTTGTTGCAATAGTGCAGAATTCTCTGTGTTTAAAATGTCATTCACATTTAACAGCCTCTACAGCTTGATTTGATGTACTTTTAAATAAGTAACTTGATGATAGACTTGATGATCTTCGAGGTCTCCTCCAACCTGGATGATTTTATGGGAAGTACCTTGTATAGGAACTGTATATACACACACAATATATATGTAGGATAGATAGATAGATAGATAGATAGATAGATAGATAGATAGATAGACAGATGATAGATAGATAGATAGATAGATTAGATAGATAGACAGATGATAGATAGATAGATAGATAGATAGATAGATAGATAGATAGATAGATAGACAGATAGATGATAATAGATAGATAGATAGATAGATAGATCTAGTTCCTCTACCTGGCTGGAAAACTGTTCATTAAAATCATTACAGTGCAGAAAACCAAATTGTATCAGTTGCTCTTCACAGTGTGTTTGTAAAACTGATTTTAGCAATGCTTTGGCTGCCACTCAGTTACAGCTCACAAAAGTAATGGCATTATAGGAGCTGTGAGTTATTTTTCCCCACCTTTAAAGGAAATACAAAGCTTTGAACCCAGACAACAGCACCACTCTGGGACAAAGTCAGATCTGAAGGAGGATTCATAGTGCTCTGCTGCTTTGAGGCAGAAGATCTCTACTACACATGAATAGTTTGGCTGGAAATGCTGCTGTTGAATCCCCCAGAACATAGACTTTTAAATTATTTCAGAGTTCAATGAAAGATCTCATTCAATAACAGAGATTCTGTGGAAACCAGTGGTGAAACTTCAGGAGTTCAGGATCAGGCCCTGGCTGTCTCAGCTTTCTAACTCAGAGCATATGCTGCTGTATTTTTCCAATAAGCAGTATAAATCTGGCAGAATTTTATGCTTTCTTTGCTTCCCTTTGCATCACATTTCTTTGTACAACCTTCAAGTAACAACACTCCCTATACAAGTGCTGAGTGTTACAGCAAAAAAGCCTAATAAAATGAAGAAAAATATGAAAGTTTACAGCCACAGTGAAGCCGTTTAATAAGGTGGATTAACCCAATTTTGGTTTTGAGCCCTTCCAACAACAAACAGTCTTGTAAGATACAACTGCAACTGGATGACATAACCACAAAAAAAGGATAACATCCTTTGCCCTGTCTGACAGGTTTGGAAGATTATCTTTTCTAATGTAAACCTCTGGACAAATCTCAGCAACAGTAAATCTAATAAACTTTACTAAGACCTTTAACTCTTTCTTGTGCCTTTGCTTGACTTTAAAACCCTTTTTTTTTGAAGTTTGCTTCAATAAACATTTTAAATTTTACAATCCCTGTGTAACTTCCAGGGCTTACCATGTCACTAGTTACTATCACTCACGATAACCAACATCCCCATCTCAAATCACGGAGAGACCAACAGGCAATTCCAAGTGATCACAGGCAGCACAACATTCCAGCACACAGGTAAATAACCTCCTCTTGAAACAGTGCTGAAAACGGATGCACATTTCAACATCTCTGTTAACAGCAGCTCCTCTGAATTCTTCCAGTCGTTTGCTTTTATGGCTCAGGATACTTTTACCAAGTGCTCGACTTCTCTGCACTCAATCAACATTACAAGTGTCCCCCTGCAGTTAAAACTAGCAATGCTACCAGGCTGCTGGAAAAACCTCCCCTATAAAGCTGTTTGCACATACAATGCACAAAGACCTTGGCAGAGCAGGATTTTGTGCCCGTGTAGCATTCAGACCACACAGAGAAGTGTTGCAGTCACCCTTACCTCGCTCGCGGCGCGTCCAGCTGGCTCGTCCACCTCCTCCTCCTGTGCTTTCTGCTTTCCACCAGAAGCACTAAGCAAAAGATTAATAAAAGGAGTTTTGCCAAATGAGGCATCTTGCTGGGAAGGGGAGCTGGGCACTCTGCGCTCCAGGAACCTCCTGTGGTCCAGGTCCCCCCAGGATGGAGCATGGAAGCGACTGGAGTCGCGCGGGCAGGAACGCTGCTCTCCAGACAGAGTCCAGGGCTGCACACCCAGAGCTCTGCCCTCACCACTGCCCAATGATTGGCCATTACTCACCAAGTTTGCATCACTGAACATTTCCGCCGGCTCCTACGGGATGCTCACTAAAGCCATTACATAAAATCCCGCAGTTCTGCACGCCCAATCCGCTAATCTCAGCGCTCCCCTCCTGCCAGACTGCAAACACAGGCTGTCCCTTCTCATCAGCCTTGCCACGGGCTGTGAGCCTTTGTTCAGCAGCTTTTTGTCAGCTGGAAAGTGCCTGTGCCATGGCTCAGGCATGGAGCTCAGTGGGAAATGTGTTTGGATCAGGTTACAGTGGGGGAGATTTTATTTTCTGGTTTAGTCTGTCTCTTTATAATAGAATCAGAGAATTGTAGGGGTTGGGATGGAGCTGAGAGCTGACCCAGCCCCAAGCCCTGCCCTGGGCAGGGACACCTCCCACCAGAGCAGGTTGCTCAAGGCTCAGCCAACCTGGCTGTGAACACTGCCAGGGTTGGGGCAGCCACAGCCTCCCTGGGCACCCTGGGACAGGGTCTCACCACCAGAACAGGCAAAACTTCTGCCTAACATCCAACCTCAATTTCCCTCCTTCAATTTGAATCTGTTACTCAATCCATTCCGTTTATGCTGTTTATTTCCTCTGAAAATGGCTTTATTTACTGTTGACTTTTAAAGGAAAATTAAACCAGTAACCCCCAAAGTATCTATACATGCAACTGCCTTTCCATAAACTAAGTTGCTATTAATCTTGATTTTTTTCAAGTAGGTATTGGCAGAATCAGGGATTTTTAGCATTTATCAAAGAAGACTGGTATGAAAACCAGAAGGTACAAAGCAGCTATTTCTTTAAGCACAAGAAAAGAGACTGTTTGAAATTTAGTTCCCCATTCAGTCACAGGACAATTTGAGGACTAGAGGGAATGGCCTTGAGCTGAGCCAGGGCAGAGTCAGATTGGATGTGAGGAGAAATGTTTTGCCTGTTGTGGTGTTGAGGCCCTGGGATATTGCCCAGGGAGGTGGTGCAGTCACCATCCCTGGAGGTGTTTCAGAGGTGTCTGATGTGGCACTGGAGGATCTGGGTTAGGGTTTGGGGGTTCCAGCAGTGACAGGTTCATGGTTGGACTTGATGATCTTGGATGTCTCCTCCAACCTCGATGATTCAGAATTCCAGGATTGCTTTCTTCTTCTCCACTCCAATACTTAAATGGACACAGATAAAAGCTCTTAAAACCCTAACAATTGTTGCTCTACTGTTTCTAGATGTGTTTTCATGGTATTCACAAATATTACCAGTTACTTTTCTAATAAACTTACAATAAGAAAGTCTCTGGGTCCAATAGTGATTTTAGGTTTTAAAAAAAACCACTCAGAAAAAAAAACAACAAACAAACCAAAATGGACAAAGAAAAAACCAATCAACCAAAATCCCACAAACAAAAGCCAAAATGTCACGTTATACTTGAAACATAACTGCAGAATGGCTTGAACCTTTATTACTACCAGGGCTGTAATAAATACTTCTCTTGAGGATGTTCATATATATGAGTTAATGTATAATAAAGTTTGAATTCTCTGCAGTAAATAAAAACCACATGTGAAACATTCAGTTCAACACGTTGTGTATATTTCTGGCAGAATTAAAAGACAATAGCTCTGGGTAAATAATTATATTACATATTTATAACTATTGCAAGAATAGACATGTCTTGTATAATCTTCAAATTTAAAAAACAAGATATACAGTTGAAAGTATTAGAAGAGGACATTCAAATCTTTCAAGAGATTATCCAATCTTTCTTCCAAAAAAAATAAAACTCAAAATAATGTAGTAGTTTTCTGGCCCCTTCTTTCCTCCCCTACTCCTGCCCACACACAAAGCAGCATCACCACCAGTTTGTATGTGTTTCCCCTCCAGAAATGTGTCATGGGAAATGTAAGTGGTTAAAAAACTGTATGCCCTGTAAATTAAGAGCTCACTGGACACAAACTCCTAGCAGTGTTTCATTTTATCACTCCCTCTCCAACAACTAATCTCCTCCTAACGTGGATGGGCTGATCAACTGCATTTATGTCCCATAAAAAACAACCAACCACTTTTAAAAATGATCTTTTTCTAGTTGGGAAGTGACTCAGATTTACTCCCATCCCACAGGCCTTAATGTTACTGCTCCACTGCACTGTTTCTCCAAGTCACTAGTGGGAACTCAATCAACACTTGTAGCTACATGTCCAACTTGGCTTTTCTTACAAGTAACATATCTGTAGGGACATTAACATTCAGGACTTAAGCATAGATACAAAACGTAACCTTTGTAAACAGTTCCATGTCACACCCAACACAGAATGCTCAGCGAGGCATTCCAGTCACTGTGTCAGGACAAACAACCTTATAAGTCGAATATATACTCGTTAGCCAAACATATCCTACGAAATATAAGAGCTGCCAAGGCAAAGGTCAGGAGCACAATGAGGACAGTGGAGCCAGTGTGGTTGGTGTTGACCCTTGGCTGCTGGGCACGGTTGAAGTCGGCGGAGGATGGAGCTCGTCTCTGACTCTGCTGCTGCGCACGGCGCTGCCGAGGGCTCAGGGAGCTGCTGCTGGACACAGCTGGAGTCCTCTCTTGCCCAGCCACTGCACTGCTGTTCTGAGGTTCAGACTGAAAGGGAAATGAGAGTTGTGAAACGAGACAGTGGAGATGATGAGCAAAAAATAAAATCATAAGGACTAAAATGTACTCCTCATATAAGAGGTGTCTGGATATACCACTGGAGGGTATCATAGAATCACCAAGGTTGGAGGAGATCTCTAGGATCATTGAGTCCAACCATGAACCTGTCACTGCTGGAACCCCTAAACCCTAACCCAGATCCTGCAGTGCCACATCAGACACCTCTGAAACACCTCCAGGGATGGTGACTGCACCACCTCCCTGGGCAATATCCCAGGGCCTCAACACCACAACAGGGAAAACATTTCTCCTCACATCCAATCTGACTCTGCCCTGGCTCAGCTCAAGGCCATTCCCTCTCTCCTCTCCCTCAGCCCTGGCAGGACACACATCCCACACCTCTCTCCAGCCCTGGCAGGAGTTGCAGAGAGCCAGGAGGTCACCCCTGAGCCTCTTCTCCAGGCTGACCAACCCAACTCCCTCAGCCATGGGTTTAAGGGGTACAGCAGAGTTGCAGGCATTAGCTGGACTCAAGGATCTTAGAGGTCTCCTCCAACCTTGATGGTTCTATGATTCTACACTGAAGGGGAAACAAGTTGGGGAGGTGAAGAAAGGAAGGAGACAAGTCCAGATAACTGTAATTAAGCCATGCTGCACTGTTCCTGTGGACAGCTGGGTCCAAATCCTGTTCTCCTCACCACCAGCACCACTGGAAAAGCAGAACCAAACTCCTAACCACAAAGCACTGATGGCAGTGGGAGCTCCACACACTTTCCTGTTGCCCACTGCTGGTTAATGTGGCTCCGACACTGCAAGTACTGACTGAACCACTTCGGCAACTCCTGTTCGGATCAGGACAGGATTATTCCAATGAAAACATTTTCTTCACTTTGTAAGACTGAAATTATGAGTTCTGATCTTCCACCAGGCTAATCCTGCTTACAGCACTAAATAGGCTCAAATTCCAAACTTTTTAATATTGAAAGGAGTGACCCAGCACAGTCATTGGAAATAAACATCTCGAGATGGTTCAATCTAAAAGCATCTTTCTCAAAAACAGTAGAGGTGACAAAAAGTTGTAGGTTTTTGGATTTTTTTTTAAAGTCTTACTGTCACTTCTCAGAACAGTTTGCAGGTGTTCCCACTTAAAGAGCAGTGTGGCAGCAGCAGTAGGGCAGTGTCATCCCCCTGCACTGGGCACTGGGGAGGTCCCAGCTCAGTGCTGTGCTCAGCTTTGGGCACTCACTGCCCAAAGGCCATTGAGGCACTGAGCGAGTCCAGCCAAGGGCAACGAGGGCAGCAAAGGGCAGAGCACATGGGCAAGGGCTGAGGGAGTTGGGTTGGTCAGCCTGGAGAAGAGGCTCAGGGGTGACCTCCTGGCTCTCTGCAACTCCTGCCAGGGCTGGAGAGAGGTGTGGGATGTGTGTCCTGCCAGGGCTGAGGGAGAGGAGAGAGGGAATGGCCTTGAGCTGAGCCAGGGCAGAGTCAGATTGGATGTGAGC
>NW_008660953.1:2138-10712 GCF_000695815.1 Acanthisitta chloris | reverse complement strand
AGGTGTTTCAGAGGTGTCTGATGTGGCACTGGAGGATCTGGGTTAGGGTTTGGGGGTTCCAGCAGTGACAGGTTCATGGTTGGACCTGATGATCTTAGAGGTCTCCTCCAACCTTGGTGGTTCTGTGATTCCATGAACATCCGTAACCTTGAGCATTGTTTCAGCTACTACACCTCTAAAAGATCCCCTTTCCACATGGCCTGCTAGGCAATGTCCTCAACTGTGTACCAAGTTTGACAATCCACAAGACAGTAAACAGCACTTAGTCTCATGACTCTTTAGCCACATGTTCTGCATGTGGGAGGAGAATTCAAAATTTTCACCTAGTCAGTGATTTCACTAAGAAGAGGAAGAGGGACAGGGAAGAGACCTTCCTTCTCTACCTCCTCATCATTAGTACTTGACACTGTTTATTATCAGCAAGGAAGTACTGACACCACATTTGACAACCTGCCTGTTTACAGACCTTTCTTGCCTGGGTAGCTTGGGTAGCTTCAAAGACAAATGTTTTCAAAAGATATATTTTATCAGCAGAGACAGCCAAGCACATTATGAGCAGCTCACTATGACTTCCACTACTCTGCAGAAGAAAGTAATTCTGCTTCATGCTGAACTCACTTGAAAGCTCGTCATGCCAAGGAAAACTAAGACTGAGGGAAGCCAAGTCTTTGAAAAAAAAAAGTTCCTAGATTCATCTATACTCTCATCTGCCAGAAGGGGAAAGGGAGAGAAGTGAATTCAGGACTGAAGAACTGCCAATGCAGCAGCAAAATGTTAATCTTCTTCAAACAGCTTCAAAAGAAATAAAAAGGGGGAAAAACGTACAGCAGTATGATCCATCATCTTACCATCAAAAGTAAGTAGCACTGGCTGTCACACACATCTGCCCAACACTGCAAATTTTAAATTTAAAAACCATAGAATCATAGAATCATTGAGGTTGGAGGAGATCTCTAGGATCATCAAGTCCAACCATGAACCTGTCCCTGCTGGAACCCCCAAACCCTAACCCAGATCCTCCAGTGCCACATCAGACACCTCTGAAACACCTCCAGGGATGGTGACTGCACCACCTCCCTGGGCAATATCCCAGGGCCTCAACACCACAACAGGCAAAACATTTCTCCTCACACCCAATCTGACTCTGCCCTGGCTCAGCTCAAGGCCATTCCCTCTCTCCTCTCCCTCAGCCCTGGCAGGACACACATCCCACACCTCTCTCCAGCCCTACTCCAAGCAGAGCAGAGGGGCAGAATCACCTCCCTTGCCCTGCTGCCCACACTCCTGTGGCTCAGCCCAGGATTCCATTGGCTTTCTGGGCTGAGCTCACACTGCAGCTCATGGGGAGCTTCCCATCCACTGTCACTCTGCACACATAAATATTTTTACATTTAAAGGTCTCATTTCCCATGGGACTATTCTGCTGCAAGTTCAGTTAATCATGACTTCTTAAATCAGCATAACTGATTGAAGCAATTTTCTTAAAAATGGGATTAATCAAGAAAAAAAGTCTCTTATTCCTCAAGAAAATGCCAGCCATGCCTTGGTGTGTCAGCTTGTTCTATTAGATTAGCCAGGATTTGTGATGGGAAGAATAAAATAAAATGATTTATTAAAAATCCTGAACAATCCTCATTGTGGGGGGAGAAAAAAACCTATGCTATTAGCATGTTTATATTTCTCCATAGCTCAAAAATACATTGCAAACACACACCAGATGGTCTGATGTTATTTGACATCTTTTGGGGGGTTTTTAACCAATCTGCAGCCCCATCCTCTCTCAAAAAGGCAGCTTAGCTGGGATTTGCCTGCAATTTATCAGTGAATTTAGATTGCATTTACCACAGTCCCAGGAGCAGCTGCCTTGGCCCATGGCCAGGCCCCAGTCACGTCCCAAACCATTATGTAAACCCACACCTAGGAGTGTTCCAACACCAGTGTCATACCTCAGAGGGTAAGAATGCTTCAGACTTCCTTGAGAGGTTATAAACCCCAGGAAGATAATCTTCATTCATCCTGGAATATGTTTTCCCTCTGGCTAAGAATTTTATTGAGGAAAACCTGTGCCACGTTATGCAGATGGTGAGTTGTAGTACTTGGGACACCACAGTTCTAATGAGCTGCTAAACCCATACATAAAAAGGAACAACTGGGAGCAAATATTCCTAAAATAACATTATTTCTTGCTTTTAAGAGAAGGGAAAGCAGCTAGTTCCAAAAGTGATTCAGCACACTATTAGCTCAAGTTTACACAGAGGTTTCACATAGAAGTATCTAAGCTCTAGAAGAAATTAATGAAGTACAGTCTTAATGAGGATTCCAGATGCACCATACCACTGCACTGGCTGAATCCTGGGATGCTCTAGCTGCACCATCCTGCTGGGGCTCCTGGGAAGCAGCAGAGTGGTTCAATCCTGATGTGTTCGAGGGTCCAGCGTCAGATTTCCTGGATGAATTGACTTCTGCCTGCAAGAAGGACATATCTATGCTTCAGAGACATGACCAAAAATTACTCCAAAAAGATCTGGCTACTTGTTGGAATGTGTTTTTCATGTCTGGAGAATATGAGGCTTATTGAAATGTACTAATTAGGTGTACATCAGGTTGAAAAACAAGTTTAAGTTTGTTTGCACATAACAAGAGACAGAGCATTCAAAAAACACACAGATGTAGAGAGCAAAAAAATAAAAGTCTTTAGGAGACCCAGGACATTATGGCAGAAATAATCACCATTTTGTAAAACTTCTGCTTTGCATGTCCTTAAGAGAATGCTGAGTCTGTTCATAGACTCCTAGATTCATCAAGACTGGAGGAAACCTGGAAGATCATTGAGTCCAACCACTAATCTGTCACTGCTGGAACCCCCAAACCCTAACCCAGATCCTCCAGTGCCACATCAGACACCTCTGAAACACCTCCAGGGATGGTGACTGCACCACCTCCCTGGGCAATATCCCAGTCCCTGAATAGGCTGATCAGGCACTTACACACCCTGGAGGTGTTTCAGAGGTGTCTGATGTGGCACTAGAGGATTTGATTTAGGGTTTAGGGGTTCCAGCCCTGACAGGTTAGTGATTGGACTCGATGTCCTCAGAGGTCTCCTCCAACCTTGATGATTCCATAATTCCAAGTGAACTAACACAGCTGTTCCTCAGCAGGACTGACAAGCTCCTGGTGAGTGCTAATTTAATGTGGCTATTCTGGTTCCAGTACCAAAAAGCTGCCTCACAACCACAGTGGACATATATACACAGCACTACACTGTGTCAGGCCTGGATACCTCAGATTCCTGGATTTAAACTTCAGCACAAACACACTGAAAGACAAAATACAAATCTTTGAATGCTGCTTTCATACACATTTGTAAAATGCCTACTAGGCATTAATTCCCCCAATTTAGGTTTCATGCTTTAGGAAACCTGAGAGGGATCAGTAGGGACATGTAGAAGAATACAAAACCCTATATATATATATGTGTATATATATATATGTATATATATGCCTGCAATAATCTCTTGGGAATGGAAAATGATATAGTACCACAGTGGTGAACTGAAACACTTCAAAATTTATACATGTCAAAAAATAAGTCATGAGCAGATCAATTTTTATCAGTAAGCAAAGTCACCTTCCAGGTCATGTATTTATAGGATGAAATATCCTGATTTATTATGAAGATGACAATTCCAAATCAAGTAACTGTCTTCAAATGCAGATATAAGTAGTGGTAGTAGCAGTAAGAAATACAAACAGTATATTAGAAACCAGCCAGTTATGGTGATAACAAACTGAAAAGAGAACAATATAATGATCCCATTTTGTGTGAGAAAATTAAATTCCTTGTTTCTTGATGTGTGTTATCTCAGGAGAATCCAAAAACCACACCAATGAAGCAACCTGAAGGTTAATTTAAGACTGGAAACACAACCTGACAGCACTGCTTTCCCTTTGCTCTTGACTGCTATGAACTCTAGTATGAGACAGGGCACATTATGACTCAAATAAGAATCAGCAACAAAGCAACACATAACTGTGAATAACTTAGACTGCACTGGACCTCTAGATGTCACCTGGTCCAACCCTCTCTACAGTCAAGCCAAGTTCTGAGCATCTCCAGAGCTGGAGACCCCACAGCCTCTCTGGGTTTGTCACCTACTATCTTTTCTCTAGCCCTTCCCTCTACTTCCAGAAAAGTTGAAAAGAACACAGGTATCAAGGAAAGATCACCAATCCTGTGCTCAGTTCTGGGACCCTCAGTTCAGGAGGGACATTGAGGGGCTGGAGCAGGTCCAGAGCAGAGCAACGAGGCTGGGGAAGGGACTGGAGCACAAGTGGCATGAGGAGAGGCTGAGGGAGCTGGGGGTGTTCAGCCTGGAGAAGAGGAGGCTCAGGGGAGACCTTCTCACCCTCTGCAACTCCCTGACAGGAGGTTGGAGTCAGGTGGGGGTTGGGCTCTGCTCCCAGGCAACCAGCAGCAGGACAAGAGGGCACAGACGCAAGCTCTGCCAGGGGAGGGTTAGGTTGGATCTTAGGAAGAGATTTTTTGCAGAGAGAGTGCTCAGGCATTGGAATGTGCTGCCCAGGGAGGTGGTGGATTCCCCATCCCTGGAGGTTTTCAAGCTGAGACTGGATGTGGCACTTAGTGCCATGGGCTAGTGACCATGGTAGGGCTGGACTTGATCTTTGAGGTCTTTTCCAACCTGTTTGATTCTATGATTCTATGAATATATTTAAACATAATAATGAGGGTGAGTGGAGAATTAATTTCACTGCAAATTGTGCCTCGTGATGGCAACATGTAGGTGAAGCACATTGTTTTACAGCAATGCATATGCTGCTAGTCATCTATCTTTCCCTTCCAGCTGAAATGGAATTTATGGTACATAGCACCTGAAATGCAGAAAACAATGCAATGTAAACCCGATTAAAAATGCCACTTTCTATCAAAGCAGACAGGAACAAAGGTGGAGGCTCCCAGAAACAGGAAAACTGATGATGAATTGTGTTGATCTCTTGGGTTTATATTCCTTTCTCAATACCACACATGGGGCTTTTTTTTAAAGTTACTCTTTTGCTTAAGGCTGGTAGGAAATAATTCCTCATAACCCCAGGGTCAGGTAGAAGAAGTTAGGAAACCTCTTCTTTAAAGACTAAGCTAATGCAGAGGTTGGTAGTACATTTGCAAGTAAAGAGACTTTCATTATACACCCAATTAGCAATCTGATGTTAAATCTCACCCCATAAATTGACACAGAATACATTCAAATGATTCAAAACTTCTGTATTCCCTACAAACACATCATTTAGTGCCTCAGCCTAACATCAAACAAACAAACAGCAAGGAAGTCAAGTGAAGCAGAAAGCTTAAAAATCCCCAATTTCTAAAATGGGACTGGAGAAGGGAAGAAAAGCAGAACCAGGGCAGAGAACTGATTTACCTTGTAGAAAAAAGTCCACAATGGACTGTAAAAGGCTGTAGAAACCTAAGGAATTTGTTCCTTTTTCCTTTGCTGAGCCCTTGTTCATAGGAGGTGCTGTTAAGCATATGGGTATATGGAAAGCATCAATATGCTTTAAAGGTTGATGTCCTAAGTCTTTCATATTAAGACTGGAAAAGGTATGAAATATAAGTTGAGTTTTTTCATTAAAAAAAACCTAAAGCAACAAACAACCCTCTGATATTTCTAAGTTTCTTTGATGAAGATCAACAGTTCTTACACAAACGTTAACCCTACTCTTTGAAACTCACACACTGTAGAAAAGCCAGGGACAGGCAGACACTCCATTGCCTCTGCAAGTCCCTCAGCCTCAGAACTCTGTCCCTGCAGCTCCTCACCTTTCTAAAACATGTGGAGATGTTTTTAGCATAAGTGTTATTAGACATTGCTAATTGTGTGTTGGGTACACACAGACATGTCATCATCACATGTCTAGAGATCAGATGGCACAGGAACACACAGGTCCTGCATAATCATAGAATCAGAGAATTTTGGGGTTGGGATGGAGCTGAGAGCTGACCCAGCCCCAAGCCCTGCCCTGGGCAGGGACACCTCCCACCGGAGCAGGTTGCTCAAGGCTCATCCAACCTGGCTGTGAACACTGCCAGGGTTGGGGCAGCCACAGCCTCCCTGGGCACCCTGGGACAGGGTCTCACCACCAGAACAGGCAAAACTTCTGCCTAACATCTAACCTCAATTTCCCTCCTTCAGTTTGTGCCCATTGCCCCTTGTGCTGTCCCTGCAGCTCCTAACACAGATCCCTCTGCAGCTTCCCTGGAGCCCCTTCAGCTCCTGCAAGGTGCTCTGAGCTCTCCACACAACCTTCTCTTCTCCAGGCTCAACAGCCCCAACTCCCTCAGCCTGTGCTCACAGGGAGATGCTCCAGTGCTCTGAGCAGCTCTGTGGCCTCCTCTGCACTTGCTCCAACACTTCCATGTCCTTCTCAGGCTGAGGCCCCAGAGCTGTGTGCAGGATTCCAGGTGGGTCTCCCAGAGCAGAGCAGAGGGGCAGAATCACCTCCCTTGCCCTGCTGCCCACACTCCTTCTGGTTCTCAGTAGAAGACAATCTTTACTCTCATGGCACCCAAAGAAAGTAAAAGTAGGCTTTAGGACAGTGTTAGGAGAACACTGGGGATAAAAAGGGACAGGTCAGCACCCCTGACCTCAGTGATGATGTGTTCAGCACCAATGCCACACTGTCAGCTGGATTTCCCTGCAGTTCCCTGTCCTCATGCACAGCAGTGTTCCTTAGTGGCTGATTTAAGAGTTTAGTGGCAAACCCAAGGGAAAATCAACACTGTGCATGCAAAACATGCAGCTTTCTAAGGCAGGTACTTGTCTGAACAAACGTTGCTTTCACTGAAACACAAGCTAGAGAGAGAACACGATTTTGGCTCACAGCAACTTCCATACCAGAGTTCAACTTTCAGTATCTTCAGACAGTAGCAGAGTAGTTCAAAAGAATTTGCACCCATTTTTCAGTAGTAATATGTTTTATTCCTTCCACAAGCCAAAAGGAGAAAACAAAAGAAAACAAAAAAAAAATCACAATGGAAAAAAAATTGAGGTTAGCTTTGCCCAAACTTTTCTAACTATGATAAAGACTAGTTCTGGAGAATTTAATCAAGTTATTAGTATCTGAAAACATGGAATAAAAGCAACATAGTTAGGCAGTTTTTACCACAGAGCTCACCACTAGAATTAAATCAGTGCTTGAGATGCATGATTTATTCCCTGGCAGATTGCAAGAGATCCACTCTTATTTTTCCCTTTCAGACTGGACAAAAGAAGAGGCTTCCCCAAAAGGACTGGGGAAGGTTTCCTGAAAGGATGAATGTTTCTGTGCTTTCCAAGTTTTTCCTCAGTATTTTGGGGTTTTTTTACATTCTATACAGCAGAGATTAAAGTTTAAACAGTGCGTTCACCTTGAAGCTGATTTGTCTGGCAAGTTCCTTCGCCTCCTTGTCCGCCTGGCTCGACACGCTCCCGGAGGTTAGTGGTAAGAGGGCTGTCTTCATGGATGTGCCACACATTTCACAACAGAAGTCTTGTGACCTGGCCACAAAGGACACAGCTCAGCATTGCATGTTCTCAGAACGTCCTTGTGTGCTTGCAAAAACAAACTGGTTTGCAAAACAATCCATAGCAAGACAAGTGGTGGCAAGAGCAGGAGTTTAGCAGTGTTCCCCTCTGCCTCAAATCACACTGCCTTGAAAAAATATGTTGAGGATCTGTACTACAAAGACATATAGAATCTTTGAACCATGTATGTTGAGGATCTGTACTACAAAGACACATAGAATCTTTGAACCATCAGGGCTGGAGGAGACCTCTAAGAGCATTGAGTCCAACCATCAACCTGTCACTGCTGGAACCCCCAAACCCTAACCCAGATCCTCCAGTGCCACATCAGACACCTCTGAAACACCTCCAGGGATGGTGACTGCACCACCTCCCTGGGCAATATCCCAGGGCCTCAACACCCTAACATGTAATTTAGAAAACTATTAACAACTGACTTAAACATTACTATTCTGTATACTTTCTTACTAATTTGTCAAGTATTTAAAACTTACTTTATATCTGCAACAAGTTTCTAAAGATCTATTACTTCAAATGTTATACTGGGCCCAGGAGCTTGCACCTCAAACCCAGCAATTTCAGCTTCTTTGGGGCCATTCCCTCCCCTCTCTGGCACAAATGATCTGTCTGTAGGCAGCTCTCCAAGCCAGTGTCAAACCACACAGCCTTGACAGCGTAATATCAAGACCAACCCACTAACCCTATTGCTCAGCAGGGTGGATGAGTTGATTCAGGGACAGGCTAACAGGAAAGCTGCAGCCCCTGAAAGGCTCAGAATGCAGGTGGGACAAACTCTCATCTGCTTGCAGAGGAACATACTAGTCAACATTTGGAATTTGGTAACTTAGGCCATATCCCTGCCTGGCAAACTTTCAGGTACCTTCTCTTCTCAGTTGTAGAAACAATCAAACAAGAGGGAACAGCACAAACTGATGCCCAGGGAGTTCCACCTGAACAGGAGGAAGAACTTCTTTGCTGTGCAGTCCCTGAGCAC
>NW_008660953.1:0-2026 GCF_000695815.1 Acanthisitta chloris | reverse complement strand
GACCCACTGTGGTCCCTTCCAACCCAACTGATTCTGGGGTTCTCCTTCCCATATGGGGAAAAGAGAAAGCCCCAAAAAAGCCTCACACCTCTAAGATTTCACACAAGGATAATCACAGCACAGCTGAGGTTGGGAGGGTCCTCTGGAGACCATTCAGTTCAGTCTCCTTGCTCAGAGCAGGGTCAAGCACAGCGTGTTGCTTACATCTGTTCACAGTCACACTTTTAACACCTGCAAGGAGAGAGACTTCACAACCTCTCTGGGCAACCTGTGCTGCTGCTTTGGCCATCTTCACAGTAAAACTGAAGGTGGCACTCAAACTGAATTTTGTGGGTTTCAGTTGTGCCCACCACTGCCTCTTGTCCTGTTACTGGATGTCACTGAGAAGAGCCTGACTGTTATCTTTACACCTTCCTTTCAGGGGTTAGTACACTTGGATATGATCCCCTGAACCTTCTCTTCTCCAGGCTGAGCACTCCTAGATCTTTTAGTCTCTTCTTGTATCAAACATGTCCCAGCTCCCCAGTCACCTTTGTGGCACTTGCTCCAGTAAGTTCTTATCTTTCTTGTACCCTGACCTGTTCACAGCCCTGACTGGACCCAGCACTCCTGATCTCTCACCAGTGTGGGGTACAGAGAAGGGATCACTTCCCTCGACCTGCTGGCAATGCTCTTTCTCAGGCAACCCCGGATAGCACTCGCTGCAAGGGCACACTGCTGCCTCATGATCAGCTTGGTGTCCACCAGGACCTCCAGCTCCTCCCCTTCAAGCTCCTTCCCAGCTAGTCAGCTGGCATTATTCCTCCCCAGGGGAGGGACTTTGCTGAACGTGATGACATTCCTCCAGTCCATAAAGGCTCCTCTGGATGGCAGCACAACCTTCTGGTGTATCAGCAACTCCTCCCAGTTTTGTACCACCTGCAAATCTGCTGAGGGTACACTGTGTCCCAGCAGCCAGTGACACTGAACAGCCCTGGCCGCAGTGCTGACCTCTGGAGCAGACCAGAAGTGACCAGCCTGCAGCTGGATTTGGCGTTGTCACCTCAATCCTCTGAGCCAGTTCTTAATCCACCTTAGTGTCCTCACTTACCTAAGCTGTTCTTCACAACTGAGGATGACAAGGGAGATAACACCAGAAGCCTTGCTAAAGTCCCTATAAACAACATCCACTGCTTTCCCCCTGTCCACTAAGCATTTCATCACAGTCACACATTTCATTCCCTAAAATCATTCAGAAGCAGCTGCTGTCACAGTTTTATTGTTCTTATTTACTTCAGGGCAATGACATATGACAGTTTTGGTTGTTTTCTCCCTCACTTATAGTAATCATCAATTCCATCACACTCATTTTCCCTCCATGCCCCAAGTACTACTGTCTCACAATGTTAACTGCATCTCCAAGCCTGAAGTTCAGACAAACCCCTAATGTGATCACACTGTGCTGGAAAGAACACAGCCTTGTCAAAGGGTTTTGTTTGATTCTAGGCTCCAAGTTTCCACAATGTACAAAGAAAAAACCTACAAATATTAGCCATACAACTTCTTTTAACATTTGGAATAAATGCAAGACAACAGGCTGAAGCAGTTTACTTTCTACTCAATGCATTACCCTAAAAAAGAGTGTATACATATATGTACTACAGAAACAAACTCAGTGCTTACTTCTTTGCAAGAGCTCTTCTTTCTTCTGGTGTGTAATCTAGAGATCCTATTGCTCCTTCGCCTTTGGTGGGCATGAATCCAATAATGGCTAGTAAAGCTGTTCGTACTGGAATGGGAAAACAGAGATGTAAACAAGGCTGCAGAAATAACTCCTATGTCATCTCACACCACACTCACTAAAGTTGCAGCTCTGACTGCAAAACTCTTATCTTGTCCAAAGGCACAGAGTGAATTTCATACAAGCAGCACTGGGCTTTGTTTTTGTGAACACAGCAAGGCTTTCATAATGCTATTTAACATCACAATGTCCATGAAAGGTAAGGCCAGAGAATCAGAAAATCACCAAGGTTGGAGGAGAACTCTA
>NW_008660952.1:1453-2201 GCF_000695815.1 Acanthisitta chloris | reverse complement strand
ACTACAGATTTCTTGCAACGCTTTTACACTTGGGCCCACAGTTTGTAGCTGGAAAGATTCCCTAATCGTTCTTAATTTGGAGGTGATTATGTCAACGTTTTGCCCCAAAGGTGAGCATTTCAGCTGGAGAATGGCAGCTGTCCCTGAGGAAATGACTTGTGTGGGGTTGAACCATTTAAGCTTTTGTAACTTTCCCTGTTGTGGGTTTTAAAAACAATCTTTCTTGCCTGCTTCCTGGAACAGAAAATCCATTTACTGAGCACTGGACAGGGACCCAGTGTCCTTGCACACCCAAAGAGATAAACTTTGTGCTACAGATAAACAAGTGAGATAAACAAGTGCTACAGGCGACTTCCCAAACTCTCGACCTCTCCAACGAGAGCGTGATCCCCGCAGTCTTCTCAGCAGAGATGGTAAGTGTCTGTGGGGCTGTTTCCCAGTGCAAATGACTGGCCGGTAGCAGCCTGTGACTTGGTTTGTACAAGCAACATTTCCATATCACTCTATGTGGGAGAGGAAGCAAGATCCTCCATCCACATGGAGCAAGAAGAGCCTGGCTCTGGGGATGGTTTTAGCTGAGGCACCACTCAGTGAAACAGTTTGCAGAGATGTTGGAGCAGAAATGATTATGGATTGTATTTGTATTTACAAGTTCTCCCTCTATTTCGTGGCGGTCTGAGATCAAGGGAACCCTGTGGTCCTTTGCTTCCAAGAGGGCACGGGCTTCCCTGTGGGTTCCTCATGCCCT
>NW_008660952.1:0-1367 GCF_000695815.1 Acanthisitta chloris | reverse complement strand
AACTGAGTGGGCTTTACCACACCAATACACATATGAGGGTTGTGGACTCTCGGAGCCTGTGGTCTCCATAGCCTTGCAGAGCATTTCTGGGCCAGCTGAGAGAAAGGCTATGTAATTTGTGGAGGCTGCCTAGGGCAGAAGGAGCTGGGGCTCCTCCCCTGGCAGAGGGAGCAGGGTTGGTGCAGCCAGGAAGGGCTCGTGGGCTGGGTGGGCTGTGCTTCCTGCTGGAGGGGGATCTGCTTGGGAAAACAGGCTTGGGAGGAGGTTTGTTCTTGTCCATGCTGGGTGAGTTGAACTTCTGGAGCTGGTTAAAGGCAACCCTGACACTGTGGGCCTGGTTGTGTCTATGGATAAAGTATCAGGTGGTCCAGGCTTAGCCTGCTCGGTCAAGGAGGAGGGGAGTGAATTTTCCTTTTGTAGCTTTTCCAGCTGTTTGGGGGATAAATGTAACCTCCCAGTGGGGGGTTGTCCAGGCAGCTTTCTCTTGACTCCACAATGCAATTCTGCTTTCCATCTCTGTAGAGAGAAAGCCACCTTGGTGGGGTGGTCCTGGCAGTCAATGTTCTTGCATGCTCATACCAGGCCCTGACCTGCAGAGCTGTGTTGGTACAGCTGTGCAGGTGTGAGGCTTCCCTCCCTGCCCTGGGCAGCTTGCATCTTTCTTGCCCCACCCGTAGAGGGAGGTCCACAAGAAACCAGAGGACGAGAGTGCCTGGGAAAGCTGGGCCATGCCCATGTGGCACAGGCCTTGCAGTTTTCTTTCTGCGTTCCTGGCCTGCTCTAGCCATTTAGAGCTGACTTTTCCAAAGCAGAGGGCACTGGGGTACCTCACTGCAGCTGATGATCAGTGGGAAGCAAGGGATTCAGTCCTTCGAGGGCTCTTGAGAAGCCTCTTGAGAAAGAAGACCTTGGTGTTGGGGTTTTGCTCAGCCAGTTGTGAGTTACTCTTAGTATCTTGCAGCCATGTGTCCGCTGTGGTGGGATTTGAGCAGTTCTGGCTTTCTCTGCCCCTGAGCCTTTGTGCAAACTTGGCTCTGTTGTTGGGAAGGCAGGAGAGAGAAAGTAGCTTCCCCTTGGCATACCCTGGAGGGGGAAGAACCTTCTGCTGAGGAGGAGCATCCCTTAGGTTTGGGAGAACTGGGTTAATGAAGTGAGTCTGTTAAAGGAGAGTAAAATATAAGTTGTATAAGCTCTTGGGAGTGTTGCTGCTGCCAGACCCTGTCCCTTAGATTGAGGGAAATAAAGTCTTTATGATTTTTATCCTCCTCTCTTTTGCCCTTCCTTTCCTTGCAGCCTTTATGATTTTTATCCTCCTCTCTTTCGCCCTTCCTTTCCTTGCGCCCCACAAGAGACCAGGGCCCATGGCT
>NW_008660951.1:27565-34242 GCF_000695815.1 Acanthisitta chloris | reverse complement strand
ACCGGGACCGGCGCTCCCGCCACGGGCAGTGAGCCACGGGACACACTGTGCTCCGGCACCAGGTGCTCCGAGGTGCCCCGAGATGCTCCGTCCTGCTGGTACTGACCCAGACCGGGCAGCGGCCCGAGGAGCACCACATCCTCGGCCCTGTGCCCACCCTGCCCACCTGAGTGCCCGCTGGCAGCAAGTGGCCCAGGGCAGAAGGTGCTGTGCCAGCAGGGAACATCCCGTTTGATGGCAGTGGCACATCTGCGGTGCCACCGTCCAGCCCGTCCACCACACACACTCCCATTGCTGGCCCCGCTGGGCACTGAGCTGTGCTCTCTCCACACCCACACCAACACTCAGGTTTAGGGTGTGAGTGCATCAGCTGTTCTTGACACCCCAAGCGGTTTCGGTTGTTTCAGGTAGAAAATACCTGCTCTATCACCATCAGCATATTTCAAAACCCCTCTGCGCAATGAGAGTGTTCTGTAAATAAAACAATAACAACAAGGACTCTGTGGATTTATCTCCGATTAAAATGCTTTGTATATTTACATGCAAATGATGTTTAGCCCTCGAGCTGGTGGAGGCTGTTCACTGGGGTCTGTGGGTGGGAGCACAAGGATGTTCCCTGGCCATGTGGGGAGTGTGGATGCAAAGCTGCCCCTGTTCACCCAATGTCATTCCACAGGGACATCCACCCACCACGTGCCAGCATACAGCTGCTCCAGGGATCACAGCACAGCCACTGAGCCTGGAGCTTTCCTTCCCTCTTGGTACAACTGATGCTGTGGCAGTTAAAGTCTATGAGAGCTGCAGCCTTGTAAGAAAAAGCAAATTAAAAATCAGGCTAAAGAAGGTTTCCACTCCATCCCCAGTGTCCTGTTCTTCCAAGGAAAAGAAGCCAGGGCAGGACCATGGGTTTGGCCACCCCTAGTTTAACTGATGTGCTCCAGTATTACACAGAGGTGCTGCATTCGCTAATCACTGATCTCAGTTAAAGTCTATGAGAGCTGCAGCCTTGTAAGAAAAAGCAAATTAAAAATCAGGCTAAAGAAGGTTTCCACTCCATCCCCAGTGTCCTGTTCTTCCAAGGAAAAGAAGCCAGGGCAGGACCATGGGTTTGGCCACCCCTAGTTTAACTGATGTGCTCCAGTATTACACAGAGGTGCTGCATTCGCTAATCACTGATCTCAGGTGTGGAGGGGGCAAGCCAAGCTTCTCCCTCCCTCCCCACCCCAGCCCCCCACCTTTCACCCCCCTTTTTCTGCCTGGCCAATCACCCAAGAGCTGAATTTTCTAATGTGCACAGCAGGCAGCAAAGAAAATAATTTGTAAACATTCTCACAGACCTTTATTCATCATTTAAAAAAAAAAAAAGACAAAAAATGGCCTGCCTCATTTCTCCTCCTCTCACAGCAATTCTCTTTAAATAATTTCAGCAGGTACATGTGGTGTTTGGAGGGGACGTCTTTATGGTTTTCATCCTTGAGCAACCTATCCTGTCTTTCCTATTTCTTCCAGTTCTCTCTAATATTTTGAAAACGTTTACACTCACAATAATAGGCAATTTTATCACAAAGATTCTAGGCATGAGAACTACTGAGTTAATTTGCTTCTGTTTGTATCTCCAAAACGAATGGATTGCACCATTTAATGAAAATGTTGTGTTCTGAAATTCAAGCCTTAAAATTATAAAGATGTTTCTGTGCTTTATATCCATCACTCTCTCACAGTCATTGATATTAAAAAAAATGTTTGCCTCGAGTTTTATTTATTTTACATTATGAAATAACAAAGATGTGTGCTGGCTTAAAACTGATCCTGAATGCTAATATGTGAGAATTAAACGGAGAGAATAACAATGGCCTAATGTCTATACTAAATTAATCTATACTATAAAAGATATGATGCATACTGGGTTGGTGTTCCCAGCAGAGCCATTATTTTGGAATGGGCTAAACAAACAATGATCATCCTTTCACTGATGAGTGATGGTCTCCAGTCTGCTGCCTTCTCACTCACAGTATGTAAATGATGCTCCCGCGCTTTGATCCAGGGACACAAAACATTTGCTTAGGCACCAAAGAAATGAAAATCGCCCCAAACTAGATAAAAGTAGGACAGAGCAGAGCTGTTAAGGTTTCACAGCACTGGCAAGTTTTGATGGCTGGCGGGGCAGCTGGTCTAAGTTTAGAGGTCAAGCAAAAACACTGAGCTCCTAGTAACACCAGTGGAAAAAAAATCACCTTCTTCTCGGCACATAGTATCCCCACAGACCCCAAACACACAGTCCCTATTCCCACTCCCCACACACCACCTTTCTCCTCTCTGGCACAAGAGATCCCCTCACCCCTGTGTCTACATGAGTGGCTGTGCTCAGATGAACACATGAGTATGGCCACTGCTCCTCTTCTCTCCCACCTCTGAGCATCCTCTCCTGCCAGCTGCTCCCTCCTGCCCCTGCCCTGCCAGCAGCTGTTCCTCCAGCACAGCCTCCTGCAGCACTTCCAGTTCCAACCTCTTCCTGCTGCTGTGGGGGTCAAGCTGAACTGGTGCAGGATCTCATCTTCATCTGACACCCCTTATTTACCCACAGAAATGTTCAGAAAAGTGGGTGTTTGTGTGCAAAGGTACCGTGTCTTTGCCCAGAGTGATACCAATACAACACTTTGTGCCCCAAGCCCTAAACTGATCTTTGCTGCTTTAGGAAACTGTTGTTACCTCTTTGTTTGGCACTGATCATCACATCCCTGTGTATTTTCTGGAGACTTTTGTTTCCACAGCATCTGAATTTCACCTCTGCATTTGGCTCACAGATGGTGGCTGCTTGGCCCCAACAAAAAGAAAACACACATCAGCTTTGAGGCAAGCAGGATGTTGGCGCCCAAAACTGAGGTTTATTAGGCATTAATGCCACCAGCTTATTGAAAGGATCAAAGTTTCATGTCAGTTCAGCCAGAGTAGGCCCCAGGGTCCACCGTTGCACATAGGCATAGGCAAGAATGCAGACAGCAGTGAACCCCCTGGGCAGAGGGGCAGGACTGAGCTGTGGCAGCCCTGGCCAGGACTGGGATAACCCCAACTGCTGGGGTACCCACAGCTCCTGATGATGAAGTCTTTTTCAGATTAGAGGGGAAACCATATTTGCACAATAGCACAATTAGAATAACTTGATTAAAAGAAATGCAAACAAGCCATTAACTTTGCTTTATCTCCTTGTAATGTGATTCATCTTATAGTACCTGTGCAGGAAGGGGGAGAAGATAGGTAAAATAAGCACAGAAAAGCCTCCTGTGTCATGAAAATAGCAAACACAACCATCAGCAACACAACAGCTGCAGCTTTCCTTTATGGAATTGTCTCTCTCATCTGGAATGTCTGGTGGCTGAAGAGGTCTGTGCCAGGGCATTCAAAACCACTAATCCCATCATTGGGATAGAGCAGATGCTCCAGCCTTGTCCTCCACTGCCCCAAAAGGACCACTCCCCCACTACTTCCATAACATACACAAAACCAGTAACTTTGATAGTTTTACTTCTCTGTTGAGACTGAGTAAAACTAGATTATGGAGTCAAAAGGTGTCACTGGGGGACAGACAGCATGAAGACACCACCCTGTTCCCTGAGGAAACTGGGCTTAAAAAGAGTGGAAAAGAATAGAGCAATGAGATGGTCATTGCACAGGAGGAGAAGCAAGGCCAAGAGCAAGGAAACAGCTGGGAAAGGACCAAAGAAATGCTGTGGTGGGATGGAAGCCCTGCTAGCACCTCACAGAATAAGGCCCTTATCTAGAAAAAGGGTATGCAAATGAGCGAAGGCATGGAGCAGTGGGGTGATGAGTAAAACTAATTAGAAAATGAAGCTTGATTATTCATGGACTTGACATATCAGAGAGCAGCTAATCAAAGGAATAATACAAGTTTGCATATTCTTTGTGATGTGGGCATCAAAGCTTTGCCTCTTGTCACTATGGTATCACTGCTGCTTGTTCCTAAAACCAAGTACACTTGATGTGAGTGTAACATCTTGCTCTGGATCATGTGATGGGTCTTGGAGAGTCTGAGGTGTCCAAAACAGCTCTGTTTTTTTCCAGCTATTGAACAGATCTAGCATTTATCTCTACTTATAGATCATACCTCCCTGAATACAAACATCACCCAAAGCCCTTTTTTTTTTTTTTGTGGGGGGGGGAGAACTGGACAGCCTTTGAAGGCTGGAGCCAAAGAGCTGGGAACTCTAGGGACACACCTTGCAAGGTAATTGCAAGATAAACCCTTATGGCTTCATTTCACTGCTGACTGATCACTAAATAAACTTCGTTGAAGTGCCACAAGGGAAGATGGACTTGGTGGGAGGTATTTGCACAGAAGTTGTTGGGTGCAGGAAGCTTTCAGAAGTACCTCCTTCCCAACACATGGCTCCAGAAACTTTCCATCCGGGCTGTTCATTGCTGCAAATCTTGGATTTCCACCATCACTTGAAGCCAGACAAAAGGCAGGCTAGCTTTCAAGCTACAAGGTATCAGCAGTATTTCCATTTCACACACAGATCTCGGGCCTGTGAAAGGTTTTAAAGGAGGACCTGAAGTGGGGCTGGCACCTGGCCATGTACCAAGTGTCTGGGCAACAGTTGGAGAGTGAATAAATGATACTGCCCCATCACCACTGATTCTTTCCCAGCATGAAACTGGCTGAGAAACTGCTGAAACATCAAATTCCCTTTTGATGAGGACAGTCTGGGACAACTCCAGGGAACAGGATCCATGGGGATGAAAGGGCTCTTTCAAGTATGTCTCTGAATCAGTGGGAAAAGTGAGAAGTTGGGATCGCTCCTGCCACTGTTTGCTTGTCTGGATAATTACAGTGATGGGTATATTAATACCATCTGGCATTAGATCCAAAGAGCAACCAGGCATTGAAAGAGATTACTGGTGAGGTGTGTGAAGTACCCTTTTGGAGGTGCTTAGGAGCAGATTAGGAGGAATTAGAAAGGGTGTGAGCCAACAAAGCCCAGGGCTGCAGGCCATATGGTCTAAAGGACATTTTGTGCCCACTTCTAAGATACATAATGCAAAACTGGTGTATCTGACCTAGTTTAGGACAACACCTGCAGCAATTGTCTGATTAACAAAGGTAAGAAAACAAGATAATGTAGAGTGGTCTTCAGCAGTGGTTTCACACTGAACAGAAAGGCTGTTAAGGGACTCAATGTTATACAAATATTTGCTGCATCTTCCTAAAGTCGCGGGGGAAGTCATTTCACATGGCCCTGAAAGGGGAAAAGACACAATATTACTTAATGCTATCTCAATAGGTAGTCCTGTACGGACACAATGCAGTGGGATTTGGTCCAAAGGCATTCAAGAAAACTGAAAGGTGAAATCTGCCCTTCACAGTGAAGTTATTCCAGTTTAGCTACACTGGTATTGAAATAGATTTAGTTAAATTGATACCACCTTTTGCCTGAACATTCTTCAATCCTAGAGTTGTTAGTATCAATTTAACTTAATTCTGTGTACAGACTGCATCTTGGATGCTGTATAAATATTTGCTTTTTGAAATTGATGCTGAATTTGGGCAACAGGGTCTTGCAGAATTAACCTGTGTGAGAGGGGACCAGATGCAGGAGCAAAAAAATCACAGGAAGAGGTCTTAAATTTCCACAGATGAATTCATGCTGTTACCTAGGTCTTAAAATGAATGAAAGAATAAATGAAGGTGAATCAAAAAGAACGTCAAGCATTACCAAATAATAATAAAAAAGAAGCATAGAGGACAACTTCTTCCAGCAGCAGGGCTGATGAATCTTCAGGGAGTGATCCCATAGTCCAGTGAAACAAAGAAACGCTCGTTTCACCGTGAGGTTTTGCAAGAGCCAATTTACCAGGAGTAGCAAATAAATAATTCACAGTTTCTGAAGATGAGAAGACAGATTTTCTCTCCTTTATTTCAAATCTTATTCTGCCAGCTGCAAAAGGCCCACAACAAACATCCCCCTACAAAATAGAAAAGGGGGGACAAAGCAGGAGTTTCACTTTCCAGTTAAATATAAGAAGACTCCTAAAAAAGGAAAAGCTCACCTTCCTCTGCAGTCCCACGAGTCCACAGGGAAACAGATATTTGTGTTATATTACAGGGAAACTTCTGGAATAAGAAAACAAAACAAAAATCAACATTTAAAATGTCACCACAATAGAATTCAGTAGACAATCCCCAGCTGGGCTGCATGTAAATAACCAATATTGAGCACAGCAATTTGTTGTGGTTTCCCCAAAAACACTCAGGATTCATAAGAGCATTACAGTACTTTGCAAAATCTCGAAGAAAACCAGGGCAGTGTGAATTTATGCTTTCTGATCCTAAGTTCTAGCCACTGGTCCTTTGGCCTGGGCCAGTTTTCTCTAGGCACTCCAGGCCAGCCCTGTGTTTGCATTACTACAGGCACAGGCTGCTCTTGGAATCTCTCTTTGCAGAGATGCTGCCAGTCCTGCATGTGCCTTCGCTGCCACTTCGCTGGATTAAAATAGCAGCAGCTATTTTAATCTGCTGCTGGAATATATCTGAAGAAATTCCTTGCAATCCCTTACTTCTCTTCCCAGCTGACACAGCACCACGTGGCAGGGAGTGCATGTGCATTCCATGTCCCCTGGCCAGAGCCTTCCTTCCTTGCCTTGGACAGGAGAGGTGGATG